>NC_071116.1:4860000-4882500 GCF_024256425.1 Clarias gariepinus | reverse complement strand
CCTCGTTAAGACGCATCAGGGAGCAGTTCCAGTGTGACCGAACCCTAGATGTACAGTAATGTCATGGTTTCGACGGGATGTTCTCAGTGAGAAAGGAACAAAAGGCGAATGCACAGTATGTTGAAAAAGAGAGCGAGGAGGACAGAACTGAGGCTTCAGGACGTTCACGAGTGAACGCACTTCTGCCCGGGAAGAGAGAGAGAAAAAAAAAGAGACAAAACCATCCGGCGTGATTAAAAAGAGACACTGATGAAGGACAGAGGAGGAACTGATCCCTATTCTGTCACGTCTCAATTGATGAACGAGGTGGTAGAGGGGGACAGAACAATCTATAGTACACAAGGACATGGGCTGCGGGGTGTGCGGTCATAGGGAAATAATCAACAACAGCCTGGTGCGATGCATCTACTTATACAGTACGTAATTAATGAACATACAGAAAACTACAAATAAAGTTGCTCAGGTTATACGAGCGTTTACCCTCGGGACATGACGGAGGGTACACAAACACTTCAAATCAAGGCTATTAAGCTAACCTGTATGTCTTCGGACTATGTGAGGAAACCGGAGTACCCCGAGGAACACACGGGAATCGAACCCTCACCCCTGCAGGTGCGAGGCCATAAGGCTAACCGCTACACCACCACAACATCTATTAGTCAGTCACATGGCAGAGACACTCAAGGACACAATGTTTTCTACACGCTACAAAGCACTGGGACTGGAGACTCCTTCTCTGATAGTACACCTGTATTTTTCGGTCTAATAACGTTTCTGTTATACGTTTATTGTTCATCTTACATTATATGGAAGGATCCGCGAGACAGAAAATTAATCAGAATCCAGAATTCAACAGTGCAGCGATATAAAGCCTTTTATTATAGATTATTATTACAGATAGGTAACAAAGTAGGTGTACCTAATTAACTACAGATAATAATGCAATATATATAATATAATATAATATAATATAATATAATATAATATAATATAATTCAAATCCTACACTGACAGGATCAATTAACTGGTCTGAAGCTCAATAGATTGTGAGCTCAGTAAGTTTTCGAGGGCTGAAACGGACAATACCTGTGGGGGTCGCCACCTCGGGGAGCACAGAGGACTTGGCTTCATTTCTGAGCTGGAATTAAGAAAGCTCCGTGGCAGATTCGCACCTTTTTTGTGCCGCCCGAGAGCCTCGATACGGATACCGTTCTCATCCCGGCTTAATTACCATTTTTCATTTTGCGACGAATTCCGGATTTGGATGGAAGATAATGAATAATAAATGAGAGCTGGAAGGGAGTGTGGGACAGAGGGACGGAGGGACGGAGGGATGGCAGGGGAACACACCGACTCTGGATCAGGGCAGGAGAAGACACGGCGAGGAAAAGGACATCGCGAAAAGGGACGGAGAAAAAAAACATGGAACGAGAGTCAAAGGAAAGCGGAAACGCACACGATGTGACGATAGGAGGTTTCTCCAACACACCATGACATTTCAGAAGAGAGGGACGCTGCGCTCCTTTTCATCCGCTGTTCTGACGGTTCTTCGCCCTGACCAGACGCCGGACCACGGCCTGATGGACGATATCAAACTCGGGATGAATTTTTGCAGGTAAAGTGGCCGGACGTACTCTGTACCCTCACCAATCAGAAGGAGGAAGTCTTTCATCATCTTGCGGACAGACACACATCCTGCTTCCTCCTCGGAGCTGATCCTGTAAGCGTCGCTTGACAGAGTGGTGTCAATCAAGAGTTCTGATTAATACATCAGGCCACGCCCAGCTTTTCCTTTTTTTTTCAGAATTTATATTTTACTATACAGAGTCCACACTGCTGGATATTTAATGCACCGCCCACACAAACATTATACCGTATGGACATTTAGCCTCTGTAGCTTTCAACTTTTTTTTTTTTTTTTTTTTAAACATAACTTGTGATAAAATTCTACACAACATAAAACCTGATAGGCGGCACATGCGTCATATTCCGTGTAATTAAAAGAAATGATGCTTCTTCCAGTTTGCTCTCTCGCTCCACCGTCCTGTAATTGCATTAGGATTTCAGCAACGCTTGTGTAAAAACCTCCGCCAGCGAAAAGCCCAGAGGAGCGCAACAGCGCAGAGCGAGCGAACGAGCGAGCGAGCGCCCAGGACCGGCTGGTTAACGGATCGAAACGCACGCGCCCAGGCCATAAAGAAGCATTGATTAAGCTTAATTAGGCACTCTCCTATTTACGAGCGTGCTCGCGGGCAGTGTTTTAAAAGCGAGGTACCGGATCAATTCTCCCATAATGAAGAACATCGATGTTGGCACTTTGCGGCCGCGGCGTCTACGCTTCTAGAAGATGGCGCTTAATGAGCGAACCAAAACACTTGTAAGCCTGACTGCTTCCTTTATTTTCACACAGATCATAATTGAAGGCAAGGAACGCTGGTGTGCCCGAAGGAACGCTCGCAGACAGTCACAGGCAGCCGTAACAACACCATTAATCGCTCCCAGCCCTGATGCATCGTGGGGAACAAGAGCAGCGGAGAAATACCCCAAAAGAATAAGCAGTGGAGCAACGTGTGATGTGTTTACACATAATTAAGAATGAAAAGACCTCTGACCGGCCTTTAAATTATTCTCCCCGTCTCTCTCTCTCTCTCTCTATACACACTCGGTATAAAGCAGGGTCGTCTGCGTGTACGTTCAAAGCATCCAGGTTTCATTTTATCCTTTAAGTGCAGCTTAATTGGCTGTGTGATCCCACGTGAGCGCGTTCGCGGCAACGCCGCTGCCATCGCTCTTCACACACACACTTTAATCATGGCACCTGGGCCCCAGCCAGCACGAATTAGCCACGCTGAAAAGCTCCGCACCGAACCGTGGCTGCTTTATTTACTCCTTTGTTCATTTTGTTTCGTTCTCTGGCTGCATTTCTTTCTCTCTCTCGTCTCATCGTCTACTCACTAGAGAACCTGAGCGATGCGAAAGAGCACCAAGCGCGGTAAAGATCTCCAACCGTCTCAGAGAATGCGCTAATCAACGTGCCCGAAATCAGTCAGAGTGGACAAAATGTACCAACGTCACATCATTTGGAGCTTTATTAGTAAGTTGACCTTTCGTCCTACGCGGAGTGCTAGTCGACAGGCTAGCTCTTGGAGTAGGGATCGCGATTATTTCGGCTAATTAGCTTGAGTATGTTTTAGCTTTTAATGGGAGACAACGATGCCGTCGGACTTGTCGGAAATGCAAGCAATTTGTGTTTCAGTTTCCTTGTCACTAAGATATTAGCTTTAGCAACTCCGTGTCAGGAACTACTTGACTATTTAACTACTTGACTAGAGAATGTGTAAACGCGACTGTTCACTGAGAAATGCATAAATCCTCTGCTTTAAAACGACAGACGGTCTGTTCATGGATCATATCTGTTGTTCTAATGCAAATTAAAACTTCACCAAACTTCCAATGGGTCCGTTTTGTTTATAGGTCTCCATCGGTTTGGCGTTAAAAAGTAATTTTTCAGAAATAACGGTTGCTTGTCTGGAATTTGCTGAAGCTTCTGTAACAGTAATTAAATACTTATGCTAGTGATCTTTTGCATGTGGCGCCCCGATGCCGGTCCGCCATGGTCTCGTCTACTTCTGTACAGAACAGGGACGTTAGTCATCAGATGCCGGTGTCAAAACCCACATTTAAACCCAGTCTGTCTTTCGACATAAAGAAAGCACATCTGATAATGTTACGCCATCTTAAACGACACGTCGTCTCCTTAACGATCAGCATGGTAAGATTTCTGTTATTTGTTTGGCCTTAAAATAAACCTCAAATGCAAATACCAACAGAAGTACACAGTCGCCTAATGTCCGAATGTTTCGCTACGGTACTTTCGCCGTACTCTGTCGTGACTGACGTCGTGGTTTATAAAAAAACGTCTATAAAGGGTCTATTAACCATACTGTCCTTCATACATTCACGTTTCCAGTTACTTCCTAAGGGATTAGTGTCATCACTGGCGAGTACTCAAGCACTCGCAAGTCACAATCATTCCCCCTCGCGTGCGACCGCGGCTTTCGCCGTCCTGAAATTCTCACCAGTTTCGGGGCTGCTTGGTGGAAACTTGCCGTGGTGCCCTTGAAGAGCTTTGTGACTGTATTCTGCCTCACTTCGTAAATCCCTTTGGATAAAAGCAACCAGCAAATGAATAAATGCAAATGTTTACGTGCCAGCCGACAGCGGCTTACCACGGACGCGCTACGAGTCGTCGCCATGTAAACGAGTTTTTGCTTTCCTGAATCACGACAGAAAAAAAAAAAAAAAACGAGGTATGCTATCTCGTCAAAGCCCGAGTGAAAAAGGAGGAAATGCACACTGACTCTGAGACGAAGTGAAGCTTTTCCTTTTCTCCTCTCTCTATGTTTCACTCGTTCGTTCTCCCTCTTTAGAAATGTCTTTTAACTCGGTCTTTGCAGAGGAAAGCTCATTTCAATCTCAAAGGCCACATCTGCGGAGCCAGAGCAGCGCTCTAAATGAGTGGAGCTAATCCTGTACCACGGGGACGCTCCACGGCAACTCTTCACACGCGGGAGGACACGGGGACTGGAGACAGGATACAGCGATAGTTTACTTCAACTGCACCTGAAGCCTGTTTTTTTTTTTCCCCCTTCTCCTCTTCCACTTTAGATGCTCGTCACTTTTTTTCTTCTTTTTTTTTTGAAGGTGGCAGAAGTGTGCAAGCCGAGAGATAAAAAGGGGTATTTGGACGAAGGCTGGAAGTGTCCATCAAACTGAAATGTGAATCATCCTTTTGGACGGGAGAGTCAGGCGAGTCCAGGGTGCGCGCCTGGCCTCGTTACTAACGGCAACACGAGGCAAAGTGGAGCACTCTTTAGAAGGAGGGGGTATGAATTAGGAGCCAGGAGAGCAAAGACTATGAACATTATTATTATAATACACATACAGAAAGGTGAAAAAAAGTGTTGCCTTTCCTGAAGTGCGACCCCCTTCCTAATTGCCCTTTAAGATGCCCTGATCGATGGCACAGCGGGCACCACTGCCTGCCCACAACATTACAGGCCACTCGCCTTTGAAGCCTTGGAGCCAGCAGGGTCTCCGCCACCAGACTCAACCTGGTTTAATTCATCTGAAAGGTTATCCACACACACACACACCTCTCCACCTTTCCTCCGATCCAAATCAGAAGATAAGAAACCAGGAGGCGAGAGTCAAAGCCGGACCTCTATAGTGGCGCTGATAACGAGGCCGAGGAGATATCAGCCAGGTTAGAGCACTGCCGAGCATTATGGGAGGTGGATGAAGTGGGGTCGGAGGACGCCGCCTGCTCTGCATGTGCTGTTATGAAGGGCAGTTGTGAGATGAAGGATGCAGAGAGAGAGAGAGAGAGAGAAAGAGAGATGGAGTGGAGTGAAAGCACTCGACTTCCTCCCGAAGATGCAGTTTCGCCCCCGAGCGTCTTCAGCTCGGCAGCTTTAAATGTCAGCGGTGTGAGCGGATCAAACGGGCAGCGGCGTTTCTCACTTTCAGCGCTGCACTACACTTCCGTCTGATGGAAGCTGGACGCAGAGATAGCTGCCGTGAGCACACACACACATACACACGCGCACTCCGACCCCTTCCATCGCCTCTACCGAACGATACGGAGCGAACCAGGGATCTGCCAATCCGCTGGTCACGTCAATCAAACCCAGCGGAAGCCGATATTCAGTATTACTGCTGCTACAAAATCGATTTTTCCACTTACCATAAATCTTTATAGACGTTTCATGTCTGTTATTTGCTTCTTAAGTTTCGCACAGGAGCTGTGAGGCCAAGTAACAGAAATCTGTTCTACTCAGATACGTCTATACTGTTGCGCGACCATACCCACATAGGTCAACTTAAAGAGGACGTATTATCTGAAATTCACGTCTTTGTCATGTTTATGTAAATAAAAAAATAAAAAAATCTCTATCAGACAAGCCAATTAAAGTTTTCGGTCAATTCAATTCCATTTTATTCATATAGCGTTTTATCGTCGCAACGCAGCTTTACAGAATTAGATATAATTTATGACGTCATATAGGAAGAAGAGCTTGTCCTCTGGAAGGGTGTGGCTCAGAGGTAGCTCATTAACATAGACACTCAAGCAATGCATTTGGAGGAGGAATGAAATAAATGGAGTTTGAAGGACAACAAAAATGATCTGAAGGCTGGTGTTAGCTTGTTAAAGAAAAACGAGAACGAACTCACTTAACTTACTGTAACAACACAGCTTCATTCTGGGTAGAGGGTCGAGGGGGGACTGGAGTCTATCCCAGGGTATGGGGTACCAATCAATCACACACTACGAGCAATTTGGGAATGCCAATGTCTCCTGCATGTCTTTGGACGGTGGGAAGAAACCAGAGCACCAGGAGGAAACCCACCAAGAATGGAGAGAACACAGCAGGACACACTCAGACAGGAATCAAACCCGGACCCTGGGGGCGCTAACCGCTAAACATGAGACCTTTAAATTACAAACCTGTATCTGAAACAAGCATAATTTTATGATCTGGATGCATCATGTTTAGCTTTATTCCTCCTTTGTGCTCGAGGAAGCAAGGTCAGGTTCGCTCTGCGTATTATACAAACACCAAACTGTAGGACGTCCATTTGGGAAACCATGACTTATTATCCTTCATTAGGTTTTGTTCCATGACTAAACCACGTCAGCTGTGTGTGTGTGCGAGAGAGAGACGTCCCTGCGAACTAGTTTAAGGCTCACATCAAAGCAGCTGCACCCTGACCCCGTCCAGATTCTCCAGCTGTGTTCGGTCTCAGACTAAAACACACTTAGAATTCGTTTTTCGATTTTTTTTTTTTTTTTCTTGCTTCTGTAACCACCCGTTCGCTCTGATCGTTCCCTGGACCAGCTCGTTAAACAGGTTCTCGAGGTCATTAAAGATGGAGTAATTGCTCAGGTGTTCAGGAATCCGTATTCTTTCTCCACAGCTGCAGTTCACCATACTTTTGTCCAGGTGATCAAGAGTAAAAAAAAAAAAAATAAATTAAGGCTCAGTTTCAGACATTACATACTTTGATGTGTTGCTGCGCACTTCTCACACCTCCTTTAATAAAAATGACAGGCAGATAGGCCACGCCTCCTTCACCACACCTACACCAGTAAGAGAGGGGGTCATGTGACGGAGACGACTCTCACACTGAACTCTTCATCCTCCCCGGAGGAGTGAGAAACAAGAGTGCTGCTTTAGTGCTGCAAATGAGGGTGTTAGTGAGGAAACAAACACGACCTCAACTTCACACACACACACACACTCACACACACACTCACACACACACACACACACACACTCACACACACACTCACACACACACTCACACACACACTCACACACACACTCACACACACACTCACACACACACTCACAGGCAAACAAGAACACAGGCACACTAAACTACACAATGACTTTGGCACACACGCGCACACACACGAGCACACACGCACGCACACACACTTTAAGATGTAGAGAGGTGGAGGAAAAAAAAAAAAGCATGTGACTCTTTGAAGTGCTTTACCAATCACAGAGCCTGGTCGCCATGGACACCGCTCCATCAGGCCCCACAGGGGGTCTCAACACAGCCTGTCACACCTCTGTGTCTGTGTGTGTGTGTGTGTGTGTATACGTACACGTGTGTGCTGCTGGACTCCTGACAAGTCTGCATGGGTGTGAATTTTCCATGTGTCTAAATGGCCCCATTTTTACACACACACACACACACACACACACACACACACACACACACACACGCAAACAAGAACACAGGCACACTAAACTACACAATGACTTTGGCACACACGCGCACACACATACACACGAACACACACACACATACACACGCACTTGGACATATGACATATGACACACAATACACACACAGAAACAAAGGTCAATCTGGGACACACACACACACTAATGGACAAACAAGGACATGCAGATGCACGAAACCACACTGACACACACAGGTCAGACACACACACACACACACTCTCACTCACACACACACCATGACAAAAGAGGACATACAATACACACAGAGAAACATATAACATAGTCCGAGATGCACACACGCGCACACACACACACACACACACACACACACACACACACACACAGGACATACACAAACCTGACAGACAGATGCACACACGCACACACAGTGGGTCACATGATCACGTTATTGTCTACATCAGTTTAATGTGAAGTGAACAATGTGAGAGTTGGACACACACTCGTACACACTCGTACACACTCGTACACACTCGTACACACTCGTACACACCCGAGCGTTCTCGCTCCAAGGTTAAAACAGTCAAATTATTTTTTCGAGCGAACGCCGGTGATTAATCAGTTTGTCGTCTCCTGCCAGCGCGAGACAGACGCTCGAGCACGGAGCGTTCCTCTGAGCGCGGGAGGAATCCCACGTCTGTTATGATGACGGCTGCAATTCTCATCGAAGGAGGTTAAAAGAGAGAAGGAGTGTGTGTGTGTGTGTATGTTTGGGGGGGGGGGGGGGTTAACAGTTCCTCTCGCTGTACTTTAAGCCTCAGCGTCGCCTTCCAGCATCAGCAAATCGCCAGCTTTAAATGTCAGCGATGTGAGCGGATCATGCGGTCAGCTCCGGCGAGTGAGTGTGTGTGTGTGAGTGTGTGTGAGTGTGTGTGAGTGTGTGTGAGTGTGTGTGAGTGTGTGCTGCCGAGGACAAAGTCAGTCGTACTGTAGATGGACGCTTCTCCAAATGTCTCTCACACCAACAAAACTCACTCATCACTGAAAAGCGGAAAGAATTCCTGATTCTGAAACACTTTTCCATACAGCAGTTTTCATTCTCAAAGCTGATTGGTCAGGAAGTCGATCTGGCTGCAGCGCCGCAAACACACTCGTTCAGATACATCAGGACGAACAAAAGTGTGTAGAACATTAATGGAAGGAGTCTCCAGTGTCAGAGCTCTGTAACCGTCGCACTCACACACACACACACACACACACACTAAGGAAAGTCTTAAGAGTGATTCTAACGCTTTGAGGTTTCTTTTTTTCTTTGAAAGACAGTCATATGATTACAGTACCTAGAGTGTAAACAAATAAATCATAACAAAAAAAAATTATTAATTAATACAAATCCTGGGGCTTAAACAAGCCTATCCCCCCCCCCCAACCCCCCAACCCCTTTGTGACCTCATATAAGTGGAGCCACGCCCCTGGTTTGTTAAAGAAACCCACACTCAGGAAAGTCTTAAGAGTGATTCCTACATTTTGGGGTTCCTGGGTCACATGACAAGCTGTCACTTTATGTTTATTAACTTTGAAAGGTAAAGAATGAGAGCCTGGCGAGATGACGTGACTGCTAACGTGAGCGCGAACCTTCGAACTTTCGTTTCATGGACGTTTGAAAAAGATTTGGAGAAAAAAAAAAAGTATTAAGCGTCATGTATTCGTGAATTAAAGTAGGGAGCATTTGGAATATCTTGTGTTTAAGTAATTGATAATAACACATATAGAAGGTGAAAAGAGCACACACACGCACTTCTCCTGCCCTCTCAGACAGAGACGAGGACATCACATCACGTCTCCGCACTTAGCCAGCAGCTATGAGGAAATTAACGCCTTCTCTGAATATCCGTGCAGCCATTTTTTTTCTCTCCCTCTTTAAACAGAGAAGGATCTTCGCTCGTCGCTGCCAACTGCGTCACACAACCAGCGCAGGACAGGACAGGACACGTCACTCTATCACTCCATCACTCGTATCTCTCCGTCTGTGATGAGTTTCCTGTTTCTGTATTCTGAAAGCTCGCTCTTTTGTTAACACCTGATAACCGTCTCCCAGACTTATTGCGACTCATTCACTTTGCTCTTTCCAAAAGGCACTTCATAACCAGGCCATTACTCTGCGTTTAACAAGCGCACACACACACACACACACACACCGACGGCCACGTGCCTCTTCAACACTACGAGACGGGGCCGCGTTGTCACTTTAAGCGGCTAAATTGGTGCTTTTGAGCTTGTGACATTGAGTATCAGGAGCTAATTACAGCAAAGCTGGGAGGAAAAAAAAAAAAAAACCACTGCCCTCATTCACACTGATACACACACTCTCGTTCCACGTGAATAATTAAGGCTTGCGAACGTAAATTACAGCCCCGTATAATTAGCGGCGTTAAACACTGTGGATCTGAAAGGGACGAGAGGGTGATGAGATGTGATACGAGGTGATGTGCTGCTGTCTGACCCTTCGCTGGTTTCTCCCACGCGGACAGGCAGGAGCGAGGGAGGACAGAAGGGACAGACACGGAAAGAGCGACCGCTTCAGTAATCAAATGCTACGCCTCCGGCTGGCGACCCGTTAAAGCGTCGCTCAGAGGGAGGGGAGCATTTATTTTCGCTCATGTTATTCGAGGTCTTTGAGTTTACTGAAAATCAATCCAGAGTTTCCTAACGAAACATTTCCACCCTGATGAATGTGGTCCCTTTAATGATGACTCCGCCCCTTTAATGATGTAAGATCTCAGCACTTTACTACACAGCTTTGTTTTGTTTTTTCTAAGACAGGATTAGCAGCCGTAAACACTACATAGAGTTATTTATTTATTTATTTTAATCCATTTCTACATTCAAAATCTAATAATAAAAACTCTTTGCTGAAATACAATAAGCTGCAGGTCTTCGTTACAACAACGTCAGATCTGCTTTAAAGGGGACGTGTTATACAAAATTTACTTTTCATTAATTTTTAGATATTTATTTATGGTTACCTAGCATATGAACAAAAAGTAACTAAAAAATAAATAAATAAACAAAATCCAATTAGCCAATTTTTCCTCCTATTGTGACCTCACATAAGAAGAGCCACTCCACTGGTTCGTTGAAGAAATAGTAAAATATGGGACCTTTAATAAACAAATCCACCATCAACCCTCAGTCATTATATACAACAGGTGATATGTACAGTACCGGTAAAGCGATTAAAACTTATTTTGTTATGATATTGGGCCTCCGAGTGGCGCAGTGGTAAAATGCTCGCCCTATCATCCGGGGATCGCTGGTTCGATTCCCGGGTGATGCTGTAACCTCTCACAGCCGGAGGACTAGAGAGAGCTGATTGGCCGAGCTCTCTCAGGCGGGAGGGATGAGAGGTACTTTGTGCTCCCACAACTTCCTTCTATTTTCACAGATTACCCACAATGCTGTGCTGAAGCAGGGGGATTTAACCAAAGGGACATTTCTAAAAAAATGAGTCTAGTGCCGAAGTGGCAAAACTTGCAATTCTTTGAATAACCACTAGGACCACTGGCTCCAAAAGTGCAGGGGAGAAGTTTTATGCAACTCATCAGTCAAAATGATATTAAGCCAAAGAAATCGGACGTGTGGCCGATTTGAGCGACAACAACACGGTCAGCTCCTGCCAACACGGCGAAGACCAGCGCTGTCCCGGGTGAGCTTCAAACGCGCGACCTACGAGTGACGTCACCAAAGGTTCGTCTAGTTCTCGTCCCCGAAGAGCGCGATGCGGTGCTGCAGTAGTCCTTTACCTCGTCTGCCTGCAATCTCTGCTTAAACAGATCCGCCTCCTCGACGCCGTAGAGCTGCACTGCATTCTGGGACTCTGTACGAGTTTAGCGTACAGCAGCAGCAGCGCTACAGTACCTTGTTGCTGGGTTTCTCATTAGCACGTTGTCTAATGTCGCGGGGAAAATGATGAGCGAGTCAGGAAGCGCTTGTCGATATCGCTTCCATTAGTGACCAGTAACGTGAAACTAACCACTAACATCAGCAGGTCGGGACCACAATCATTACAGACGTCACAAATATTTCGGTATAAACATGTTTCCCGGGGTAGGATTGCGTTCTCCTGCTTTAAAAGCCCCGTTAGTATTTGACACGATTCTCTAAAGTCTGTGACACACAGCGTTTCCCTGCTAGTGAGAAACACACGCATGCTTTTGTCACCGAGCTGGGATTATTCTCTTATCCAGCCAACCCAGGGGCTCGATTACAAATTTACCACGAGTTCAAACCGCCTCTGGCAGAATCACGATATACCCCAGAGTGAGACACATGTGTGTGTGTGTGTGTGTGTGCGCGTGTTATACTGACGCTTAAATCTCTGTGCAACACCTAGGGAGTTTTTATTTATTTTTTTATTTACTGTATTAACCTTTTTCCGTCTTAATCGTCTGTGAAACCGTGTGTCAGTTTTGCTTCATCTAGATCACACGGCTCATCAACTAGCATTAGTTCCTTCATCTTAAAAAAAAAAAAAAAAAAAAGAACGTTTTTTTATCCCTTAGACTGAGATTACTTTGCTGTAAAGTTAAAATAAAAAACACCACACTGCAGAAAAGCTGTACACAATCAGGTTTTGAAGACGCAGGAGAGTTGTTGTGGACGACCTCTCCGGTCATACTCCGGCCTGAGCGGGGGAAAAAAAACCCAAACAAACAAATAAAACCAGTAAAACTTATAAAAGATGGCTTTTAACTAGCAGCTAGTAGACTTTATTGCGCATTCTTCTTATTTATTAGCTAATATTCGCCTGGCGCTTTATTGGTTACCGTGAAGCACTTTGTAAACGGTTTTTAAACACACACACACACACAAACTTATATATATCAGGTTTATTGTTAGTGCTTGAAGCACATTTATTTTATTTGAACTCCTTACATGAAACTGTAGAACAGCAGTTCTGTAGCTCAATTACGGACGGATAAATTCACGCTAAAGGATATTTATTTAACATTTAGCTCAGGATTTTGCCACTAAACAGAAGGACAGCAAAGGATCATACGACGGTACATTACGGTGAAGTTTAAACTTAAAACAGTTAAGTTCCATCAGGCTGCCACGGTGGGCCCTTGAGCAAGGCCCTTAACCCTAACCGCTCCAGGGGCGGGGCATCCTGGCTGACCCTGCGCTCTGACCCCCAAGCCGCCAAGCTTGAATGCGCCAAGGATGGATTTGACCGTACGGTGATGTATAAGAAAGTTTGTGCTCGCGATCTTCAGCGTATGACCCGAAATGGAGAACATTTACACGACAACTGAAATCACACACTCTAAAACAGATCTCTAAATAAATAATATTAATAAAAAAAAATCATCATTACTATTATTATTACTACTAACATTCGCCGTAAAGGAAGCAGCCCGTCAATCAACAGCGGATAACCCGAAAGCAAACAACCGCTAACAGGATTAACGCTTTCTTCTTTCAACGAGTCTTTAACGCTGTCTTCCTTCACCGATTCCAAAGTGTGTGTGTATACATATGTGTGTGTGTGTGTGTGTGTGTGTGGGGTAAATAAAAGCCAGTCGCAGCTAGTACACCGCCACAGGTTAAAGCTAGAAATCCTTCAACGGAAGGTACAAAAGCTCAGTTTCTACCTGCTATCACCCATAATGCACTTCATGTCTTCAGAGTTGCCATGTGCACGATCGAACCTCAACAATTACATCATCCTGCTCAGGAGATCGTGGCGTCCGTGTGAAGTACGCTCGCACACACACACGCATCACGTCTTTGGTGTTTGGTATTATGAAGGTAGATCTGTTCCTGTGTTGCTTTACGAGCATCTGGACTTTAATGTCCTCACACACACGTGTACAGCAGCCCACGTCTGATCTCACACATCTCCTCATCCATCACTCAGGCTTATAAAGGACCAGAATTTCAGCTCCAAATGAGCCCCAGCCCCTCTGACGGAGCAGTCCGAATACATACGCCGAGAGAAACTGTGATTTATAGATGAGCGTGATATTAACTCGACACGAAGGTATTTCATAAGACTGTAATAACGCTTTCTTGTCTGCGCCGCGATCCACCGCGCAACCCGGGCAGCCGAAACCTTAAATCACATAAACGTGACGTTTTAGGAATCCGAGTACAAAACACCTTCGTAGAACTTTCCGTTCGCTTCCTCTCACGCGTCTGCCTGCTGTTGATTCCTTAAATAGTTCCACTCTCGCTTTTCTATTTGGGTAAAAATGTGGTGTGTGTGTGTGTGTGTGTGTGTGTGTGTGTGTGTGTGTGTGTGTGTGTGTGTGTGTGTGGCGTAGCCGTAGCACAGCGTCCGGCTCATCTCCCTGTATGGAAGCAGGGGCTTGTGGGATGCAGCTGACAGTCAAAGCCTTTATATTGTCGCTGATTGAAAGTGACAGAGTGAAAGAAGCTCCGCTCGGAAACAATGAAGACAATTTCGCAAGTACTGAGAGCGTGATTACTGAGCGCGCGCGAGAAAGAGAAAGAGAGAGACAGAGAGAGAGAGAGAGAGAGAGAGAGAGAGAGAGAGAGAGAGAGAGTCCTCCAATAGTGCAGACACCCAGACAGCTGGATTATAATCTTCGTGCCTTTCTCTCTGTTTCACACATCACTCCCAACTAGTCATATTCTGATATTTCATTTTCACATACTGCCAATTACCTGACATTTTATCATCGTTTTACAACAATATCACACAGTAAAGTTACACAGCGTTGCAGCTTATTGCAAAATACTCAATCTGCCAAGTAGGGGTGTGAATCTTCCCCTTTCAGAAAATACAATAGACGAAGAATATGATATGACGCAATAACAATACAGTTCAGATATTTATATTCATTTCAATTCAACGATGATTCAATACCATTCAGAACCAAAGCAATATGATTCAGTTCAGGCCCAAGAAAATCCGCTTACTTTCAAACTTAATTCAATACGCTTCGGTTCAGTCCCAATTTCTGTTCGGTCCCAATTCAATACGCTTCGGTTCAGTCCCAATTCAATACGCTTCGGTTCGGTCCCAATTTCTGTTCGGTCTCAATTCAATACGCTTCGGTTCAGTCCCAATTCAATACGCTTCGGTTCGGTCCCAATTTCTGTTCGGTCTCAATTCAATACGCTTCGGTTCAGTCCCAATTCAATACGCTTCGGTTCAGTCCCAATTCAATACGCTTCGGTTCAGTCCCAATTCAATACGCTTCGGTTTGGTCCCAATTTCGGTTCAGTCCCAATTCAATACGCTTCGGTTCGGTCCCAATTTCGGTTCGGTCCCAATTCAATACGCTTCGGTTCGGCCCCAATTCAACACGCTTCGGTTCAGTCCCAATTCAATATGCTTCGGTTCGGTCCCAATTTCTGTTCGGCCCCAATTCAACATGCTTCGGTTCGGTCTCAATTCAATACGCTTCGGTTCAGTCCCAATTCCGGTTCGGTCCCAATTTCGGTTCGGTCCCAATTCAATACGCTTCGGTTTGGTCCCAATTCAATCCGCTTCGGTTTGGTCCCAATTTCGGTTTGGTCCCAATTAATAGGCTTCGGTTCGGTCCCAATTCAATACGCTTCGGTCCCAATTCAATACACTTCGGTTCAGTCCCAATTCAATATGCTTCGGTTCGGTCCCAATTTTGGTTCAGTCCCAATTTCGGTTCGGTCCCAATTCAATACGCTTCGGTTCAGTCCCAATTCAATATGCTTCGGTTCGGTCCCAATTTCTGTTCGGCCCCAATTCAACATGCTTCGGTTCGGTCTCAATTCAATACGCTTCGGTTCAGTCCCAATTCCGGTTCGGTCCCAATTTCGGTTCGGTCCCAATTCAATACGCTTCGGTTTGGTCCCAATTCAATCCGCTTCGGTTTGGTCCCAATTTCGGTTTGGTCCCAATTAATAGGCTTCGGTTCGGTCCCAATTCAATACGCTTCGGTCCCAATTCAATACACTTCGGTTCAGTCCCAATTCAATATGCTTCGGTTCGGTCCCAATTTTGGTTCAGTCCCAATTTCGGTTCGGTCCCAATTCAATACGCTTCGGTTCAGTCCCAATTTCGGTTCAGTCCCAATTTCGATTCGGTCCCAATTTCGATTCGGTCCCAATTTTGCTTTGGTCCCAATTCAATACACTTTGGTTTGGTCCCAATTTCGGTTCGGTCCCAATTCAATACGCTTCGGTTCGGTCCCAATTTCGGTTCGGTCCCATTTCAATACGCTTCGGTTCGGTCCCGATTCAATACAATTCAGTTCAGTTATCTGCAAACCGGTGAGTGTATCATGTGTATTGCTTTTCAAAAGTAATATTGATTTTTCCCCGAATTCAGACCAGATCTAAGATTGTAAATCCATGTATCCATACACCATAGATCTGCTTTTCAAGCCAAAGCATGTTTGATATGCTTCTTAAGTGCCAAGCAAAATCTGATTCAAAATTCCTTAAATACACATGTACCTTCACCCACGTCCAGATCTTCAGTGACGTCACAGCGATATGGTTTAGGACGCAGTGGGAATTCCTGTCATCTATAAATAAACTAACAGCAACAATATGGAGGAGGCTGTGCAGATGGCACCTTCATCAGACTTTGTAAATGTAGCGGATCAGTTCTTTACTTCGTCTAGAGTTTCCTGTGGCTGCCGAATCAACCGTTTTAACAAAATGACTGCGTTGTCCGTTTATCATTTTTTCCAGTGTGTTATACACTTGACAGAATTTAATTTGGGCTGAGACTCCGGAGTTTCGAACCCCTGGATAACTGCAGTCTCTTTAAAACGACACCGACTACATTAAAAATACGCCTTCTTCCGTTCTTCTCCAGGGTGGTGAAGGATCCAGGGTCTATCCTGGGAACACTGGGTGTGAGAGCAGAATACACCCTGAATTTGATACCATAAAAACATACACACACACACACACACATATATGATTACACTTAAATGCGATTCACACATTCTACTCCACCTGCCCGGGACGTTTTTGGACAAAAGGTGAGAACATAGAGAAAAAAGAAAAAAGAAATAACTCATGGATATAAGAAGAACATGCAAGAACTCCCCACAGACAGAAACCTAAATTCAGGGTCGAACCGGTGACCCCAAAGCGGCAAAGCAGCAACACCAACCCACTAACTTCTACCTCCAGCTGACCCCACTTTTATTTCCTGCTCGTTTTCTGTCTCCAGACCGTGTAGGAGATTCCCAGCTGGAGACGAGCTGGAGTAATAAATCCACCCATCCTGTGCACAGAGGGCAGCTGAGGTATAAGCGCTAAGACGCTCCAGCATTCTGGTGATGGTGGCTGTGTCTCTTACAGGTGGTCCTGAGGGGGCAGTTGTGGGTAGCTCATCTACCCCGATCTCATTCACACAGCCAGAGAAACTCCAGTGTGATGAGCACTACGGACCAGATAGCGGACTTCCAACTGTGTCTGTTTATGAAGGCTGTCCAGGGTGGTGGGAAATGCACTTTTTAGCTTTTATCCACACAAACACACAAGGTGGTGAACATGTCTGATCAGAATGCATCCTTTTGCATAATTGTCTGGCAGCACTCCATCAGCCATCTATCAGCCAATCAAAGGACCTGTATATACGTGTGTGTGTGTGTGTGTGAGAGAGGAGAGAGAGGACACAATGTGTGTACACTACTTCTGAGCCACAAAGGAAGTCTGAAAAATTGAGGAGGTCTAAAAGAGTACATTTATGATACACATGAGAACTCCTCGCACAAAAGGAGACTGTGTGTGTGACAGTGTGTGAGAGCGACCGTGCGAGCGCTAGTGTGTGAGAGCCGGATTCGTTTTCCCATTGTACGCTCAGCCCTCCATGTCAACCACACAATGGGCCGGTCTCGAGCCGGCCCACCTTCGCCACTGGACATAAATATATGCCACAGGCTTTTGTGCTCTGTGTGTGTGTGTGTGTGTGTGTGTGTGTGTGTGTGTGTGTGTGGGGAGAGTGGACAGCATAGGGGCCTCAGGCCTGCTCCGATAAGGCCTTCGGCTGACATTGTCCTCTAGAGATAAAAAGGACTGAAATGAAATCTGAAGACTGAAAGAAGCCATTTTCTCCTCTCACCTCCCCCTGGAGCTTATCCGTCATAGAGAAAGGGCTGAAATGGCAGTGCTGGGGGGAGAGAGAGAGAAAGAGAGAGAGAGAGAGAGAGAGACAATAAAAAGCCCTGCTCAGGTACATGACTGGTTTCCCCTCACCTTTCCTTTCTTTCTTTAAAACTAGTGGAGAAATTGCAGGCTGGAGAGAAACAACACAGAAGGACATCAAGGACAAAACTTCCTTCTTCCTTCCGGTCAGCTGTTATATAAATTATATATTCATGAGGGGTATTAGCAGCTCTGGGGCAGTTCTAAGTCCTAGCCAATGCCCCGCACATACAGTAGGACACCCATAGTGCCTGACCCTCAAGGCTGCATCCGGTGGAAAACCTGCGGCACAAATTATGTGCGGATCCAGCAATTTGCTAGAATATTTTTGGGATTAGTGGCAGAAAAACAAACAGAGGAATGAAGAAAACTGCCATAATATACAGTGTGGTCTGGAGAAGACTGAAATCAGAGAATATTGAGATTTGGGAGAATTCCATCAATCAGGGAATCAGGGAACAACAGAAAGTCTGATCAGGGGAAGCTTAGGGGTTATTGGATTACTGCTCTGAAGGTCCCAGGTTCAAACCCCGGCACCACCAAGTTGACACTGTTGGGCCTCTGAGCATGGCCCTCAATTTCTTAGATGTAAAAAAATAAAATAATAATAAATAAGATAAAGGCGTCTGCTCAAATGTAAAGTGGAGAAATCAGAGGCGTGGAGGAATGTGAAACAACGAGATTAGGAGATAGAGGTTTCAAGATAATGGAATATGAAGAACATTCTCTAACTCATCATCTGTAGATCTAGACAGCTCTATCCTGTATACAAAATTGCGGAGGTGGTGGAGCCAATCCCGGGAGACTTGGGGCACAAGTCAGGGTACACCCTGGACAGGGTGCCAATACATTGCAGGGCATACACATACTGTACATACACACACTTATTCACACTTGTCCGGAGAACCCGAAGGAAACCCACCAAGCATGGGGAGAACATGTGAACTCCATGCACCCAGAGATGGGAATCGAACCTGGACCCTGGAGGTGCAAGGCGACGAGGCTAAACACTACAACACAATGCCGCCATATGAAGAACGGTGAGCACTTTGGGGAATTCAAAGATTTTAGGAACAGGAATCTGGAAATTGTGGGATTGAAGAGAACCAGGAATTAGGATACGACTGTGTGCAGCCATGGGAACTTGTACATGGAGTTTTTTCCAGGATGGGAATTTGACACGGAGGCAACAACAGGAACCGAATATAAAAGATGATCATTTCAGAGCAACAGGAATCAGAGGACGGAGGAAGGATGGGAATCGGGATGCAGTGGGAACTGGGGATTTCATGGGATGTGAGAAATCTGTTCGTGGTGAGAAATGAGGAACGGCGAGCGTTAAGCTCTCGGGTGGAATTAGAGATAAACCGGATCCGATCACTGCTCTCCGGAAAAGTGCCATGGGATTCCGGGGGGGGGGGGGGGGGGCATTACAAAACGGTCCATCGTCTGGCCACCAGGACAAACATTTCTCTTCCTCTTCCTCACCTTCATCAGCTTCTACACTTCTACAAGAGCAATCTTAGTGTTTTCATCTTCTCACTTTCTCACGCTCTCTGGCCATCATCTGTCCCCTCCCCATAGCTCTCTCTCTCTCTCTCTCCCTCTCCATCCCAACACCCCCGTCTCTCCCCGTGTCACCTGGGAGGTGAGTTCTCATTAACCTGCTGCTCTGGCACTCGATAGAACAGCATTTAAAGGAAAAAACACATTAACGCAATGTCACACCTCTGTTCCCTTCACTCTAGCTGCTGCCAGGGAGGTGCAGCCTCTCAACCGCACAAACACACACACACACACACACACACACACACACACACACACACACACACACACACAACTGTAGCAAATAAATTGAACAGTGCAGTTCTGGAAAAAAAAAAAGGGAGGGGGTTAAAACTTTCCACCTGTGAGTGTGAACAGCTCCACCCCAAGCATTTATCTACTTTGATAGACTGTTGCACGATTTTACTCGACTGATGCACTTACACACTAGTGTGACAACAACAACAAACAACACTTTACTTGTGGACGACACACAGAACACAGAAGGCGAAACTGATTTAGAGAGACGAACCTCCAGAGAGAGAGAGAGGACGCAGAAGAGTTCCAGTGGTTGCTATGGCGATGGAATGCTTTCCTGAGTATCGCTCGAGAGTAACAGGCATCAGTAATTAAGGCTTGATGATATGTCAGTTTTATCTGAATGTGTTTTGTTTGTTTTTATTATTATAACTCGGACCACCTTATGGAACATCAGCTGATGGAAGATCTGAGACCCTGCGAGATGCAACACCTTACAAGTCTGCTTATATGTTTTTTTTTTTTTTTTTTTCGAGAATGGGAATGAGTACCTTTATTAAATACAAAAGGTGTTCAAGTCAAACCGGGACTTTTTGAATGAAAGCCGATCTATAGAAAATAAAAAGTGTGTGCTTATGTCTAAGGTTTTCCGGTGTGTGTGTGTGTGTGTGTGTGTGTGTGTGTGTTAACGGGGACGTCAAACTGTGCAATCTGGAAATTGTGGAATTGTGGGATTGAGGGAATCATCATCTATACATCTATACAGATGTAATATAACTTTATTTAATCATAAAGTTATTTTATATGTAAATTTTGTAGAATTTTTGTAGGGAACATGTAGAAATCACAAAGTTAGCACATTATTAGTTTTTTTATAACTGAAAACAATAAAAACATGTGATCACGTGTTATTTCTGTGCCTATGTGACCCATTCTAATTCTAATTCTTTTTCAGTTCATGATATTGACTATTTTATGCCGAAAATAGGAGATGACACTCTAAACTGCATAATCTTGAGCCCCATATACGTAAAAACAAAAACAAAAAAACAAATAACGGCTTAAATGCTCGCAGTTTAAACGCGTAATGATTACATTTAGTGCCTGATCCTTAAAACAAATCAACAGATAAACTCGACATCAACTTGCATAAGAGACACATGCGTTTCCTTATAAGGAACTCCCGTGAGGCCAGTGTTTGGGCGGTCTGATCCTGGTTCCAGCATAATGGGAAACCTTTCTACCTTGATGGTGTCCAAGGACTAGTGAAACACTGGGATGAGAAATTTACTCTCATAACTGTGTTCTGTACAATCAAAAGTCCCGGTTTGACTTGAACGCTGTTCGTAATATCGAGTGCGAGAATAAACAGTCTCTAGTTGGGGTAGCTGAGGTTGAGGGAACGTCTGAGGCAGAATTCACACACTGTGCCGACACCGCTGACATTTCCCACGCCGGAGATTAGTTGGTAGCGTTTCCAGTTTTAGCTCACGCCGGATTTAGGATTCACGAGATGTGGATATTTGGAGCAGGAGATACAGACAGGTAACGGCACTGTGTTACATCAAGAACTTTATTTATTTATTGCACTGAAAGTCTTCTCTGAGCTAACAGAAATGTCACGAGACTCGTATTGGGCTCGTATTGAGCGAGGGGCGGAGTTTGGGGGAATCCAAAAAAAATTCAAACAAGTTTTAATGATCTGCTGTATTTTACTTTCCCACTGATAAAGATATCACAACTTTACAACGATACATCCATCACTTCCATGCGCGTTCACTACAGTCGAAGGTGTTCCTTTAGCCGAGGGCGTGTGTATGTATATGTGTGTGTGTGTGTGTGCGCGCGATTGATTCATCATCCTGTCACACCAGCTACCCCTGCGCCCCTAACAGACGCCTATCCATCAACGAGAGGCGCGGGTTCCTCCTCCTAGTGTACACACGCCGTGCATAGTAAGCACTTTCGGCCTAGCTATCAGCCGGACGGGTTAATAAGCCGGAGAAGTGGCCGGGAAGACGGACGCGTCGAAAATAAAACACAGCCTATTAATTCCCCCTCCACCACAGCACGGCGGAAAAAGAAACCTTGACAAATTGGAAGACGGACGCCTTTTCCCCCCCTGCACTTCACTTGCAGACGATCCTGGAGCAATTACACCCACAAACACTCAGACACGGGGGCGCGCTCGCTCACTCGCTCACACACACACACACAGAGTTTATGCAAGCGTGAAACCATAGAGGCCCAGGGGAGACGATCCATCCCGGTATAAAAGCACGTAGAAAGTGTAAGGAGCAAAAACAAACCCGAACCAGAGGCCAGGAAGAGAGAGGGGGAAAAGAAAAATAAAACACACGCAAACAAAGATGGCTCTAATTACAGCTAAAAGTCATGAGGAAGCCCAGGAGTGTGTGCGTCGGCATGCGCTGTTGCCGGAGAAACAGTCATCATTAAGCAATTTGTTCTCTTTTATTACTGCCATTGTAATTAGAAATAATTGAATTGCGGGGCGAGGCGTTCGGCGCCGCGCGCCGCCCGTATCCGAGACGCTATCGTTCTCCTCTTATCAACGAGAGCCACAATCATATCTGTGCCATTAGCATTTTGATTGAACACAAAGGAAACACAAAGAGTGTGAAGCGTGTACGGACAATGTGTGCGAGCATGCATGCGATCGTTCTCGGGGCCGACGTTATTCGGGGACTTTTCACCGCCGACGCGCCTCTCTGAGCTCAGGAAGGAAGGA
>NC_071116.1:4627500-4855000 GCF_024256425.1 Clarias gariepinus | reverse complement strand
TGTGTGTGTGTGTGTGTGTGTGACCACACACTCCTTTAGAAGGGATTCATTTCATCGAGGATGGAGAGATTACTTAGATCTGACCTTCGCTCCCTCGGCCCAGGGCTCCGAAAAGAAGAGTTAAATATAATTTAAACCGAACAGCCGAGACGTGTTTGGTGTCTAACGCTTCCTTTTATATCTGCAAGTCTAATGTAACTAAAGAAGAAAGTCTCTCGCAAACAAAATCCTTTTTTTTTTTATTTTATTTGATGTATTTCTGCATCCAGTTCTTCAGCAACACCAGGCTGACTCTCTGACCCGGTTTAGTACACAGTCTGTGAACACGAACAACACCAACCTCACGGCTAAACGCTGGAACCAGATGTCGTCGGCCATCTTGAAAAACCAAAGCATGTTTCTTTCTTTCTTTTTTTTTTTTATGAGGCTCTTTGTTACAAAGATGGAACGGTATAATAAAACTCCAAATGAATTAGAAAATACTGACAAACTTGCATGTTTAAAAAATTCAATTGCGCGTCTGAAGCAAATATCTGAAGACCGCGGAAAAAAGATTTAGCAAGAACTAAGTTTCCGTTAGTCGCTAGCTGTGTGAGACTTGTAGCTCTGGGGAAAAACTGTAAATATAATTTTTTTTTTTCCTTCGCAATGAGAAAAATTGCCTGAAAAACGCGAGTTCAGTCATTTTCTGTTCTACACGCCGAGTTAATGCGAGTGTCCCGGTGTTCCGACTCCCTCGAAGAGAAGGAGAAGCACAGAGTTAGTGTTGCTAAATCGAATCATTTTTCCTCGACGCAATAAAAAAAAGTTTGGAAAGAGAGAAAAAAAAAAACTTCCGTGAGTCAACTCAATAAAAACCTATAAGAGAGAGAGAGAGAGAGAGAGAGAGAGATGGCGGATGAGTGTGGTGGTGGTGATGTGATCAGATGAGTAGAGGGTACAGTACGTCTCTACACACACACACACACACACACACACACCAGGCTGCTGGCACAACACAACACAGCTGTTAATAGTGCTCACTGCATTAGATATTTATAAAGCTCGGCCTCACGGAGCTGCCAGTCCTCGTTTAATATGAAAACACAACTCCGCTGCCTAAACACACACATCCAGGCCTTATGTTTACCGTCGCCTCGGCAAGCCCGAACGCCACTGGGGTGTACGCCCCGTTTGGGCAGCAGACTTTGGGCTGGAGTAGGAACAACGGCCTTGTTTGCCATCTCTTTCTCCTTCCATCTTCACACTACAGCTCCTTTACAATGGCATCCTCCCAAAATCTACTCTAATGTTTTTTATTTCCTACTTCATTCAAAAAAGCATCCCAGACTGAACTCGTTTAAGGTTTAAGTATGTAGTAGAGAAGAAGTTTATTACACCTAATTCAACAATATTAAGTGACTGAACCGGTTAGAAGCTGTTGATTAACTTTCCAGATCCAAAACTAACATCAGAGCCGACTTTATGTTAACCCTTAAAGCCTAAGCACCATCTGTGTCAGGGTATTTAGTTAAAATTACTTATTGGCGTTCCCAAATTACCCATAGTGTGTGAATGAGTGTGTGTGTGTGTGTGTGTGTGTGTGTGTGTGTGTGTGTGTGATGGATTGTCACCCCGTTTAGGAATAAAAAAATGATTGCTTTGTTTAAGATATGAGTTTCAAACAATCAGTGTCAGTTTATTAAATAATTATTAATAGTTTTTAATCGTTCAAAACCGCACATTAAACTGAAATCGCAATTTGTTAAAATTTTATCCACCTGGGCACCACGGTGGCTTAGTGGTCAGCACTGTCGACCCACTGTCCAGGAGCCTTGGGGTCTGTGTGTGTAAAATTCTCCCCTTGGTCCCTGGTGGGTTTCCTCTGGGTTCCCCGGTTTCCTCCAACAGTCCAATGACATGCAGATTAGGTTAATTGGCGTCCCCAAATTGCCTGTAGTGTGTGAATGTATACTGGTGGGGTGTATCCTACCATGTACCCCTGGATAGGCTTCAGGCCCCCCCGTGACCCTGTATACAGGACAAAGCGGTATAGACGATGATTGAGTTAGAGAGTTTGTGTAGATGGGGGCTTCAGATATCCAACTGAGCAACTGAACAACTACAAGAGTATGGGGATGACATCACAAAAAAAAATTTTAACCTCACCAAATGCTCATATTATGATCATGGATTATAGAAACAACCGAAAAACAACCATAAATTCACATTCGCGTATGCATCTGTGCTATTACTTTGCCTATTTGAGCCATTTTTTATTTTTTTTTACTTTGTATAGTTGGTTAAAATTAAATTCAATTAATTAAACCGCTATAAAACCTAGTTAAAGCAAAACAATGGCTAAGATGCTCTGGGTTCTGTGCTCAACGTTCCTCTAGTAAGAACTCATTCACGGGAACTGGGAAGACGAGCATGCCTCAGGTTATGTAAAGCTTGTGGTACAGCACTGCCAAGCTTCATTTAAGGCGTTTTCTTGAAAAATTTAACAGCATTTGAGGTCTGGAATCAAAATGAACCAAATGGATGAGACCGAAGCTAATATTTTTGCTGCATTAGATTTCAGACCTGGTATAATTTGGACCAAAATGGCTCTAGTACTGTAGGCATGGATTTCACACCTAAACACAATCTAGTTCAACCTCCAACATGAACTTCTGATGTTTGTGCTGGGTTTTACCTTTAAACCCAAAATACTGGATGTACTCAAGGAAGTAAAGCTGCAGTCTTGTTCCAGCAAAGCTTTCATTAGAAAAAAAAAAAAAAACATGTTAGGAGGTAAAGCAGGTAACACCAGTGCCTCACAAGATTGACCTTAAGGTGCTTCCAGGTTTCAATTTCTCCATCTACATCCCAAAACCATGTCGAGTCTAAATTACCCCTTAATGATGGTGCCTACTAATGGACTAGCATCCCAACCAAGGTCTGTCCTCAGCTTGTTCCCAGAATCACTGCAACATGGATAGAGTTCATGGTCAGTGAAGACGCTGTTATATAAGACATCCATGTAGCAGTGTGGATTTTCCTTCATCTCTGGTGAAGAAGGTAAATATGTTCAGGAATGATGAGTTCAATATGTTTAGACCAGATTCGTCATGCTGTTGGATGGAAGGAGCTTCAACAGGGCAAAGGTTACATAACTGTATTTATGAACGATTTTGGCAGCAGGGGGTTTAATTTCCTGAAGAGGCCATGTACACACAGCTGCAGGGTCTTCTGCCTGCCTCTGGCTTGGGGGAAAAAAAAAAAACTTGAGAATGTCCTTCATGCCTGGGCTGAGAGGACACGAAGAGGCCTGAGCATGACTAAATTCTGTTTTTAATAGCATCGTGCTTCAATTCCTTATCTGATCAAGACCGGCTTAGGTCTGGTCTGTCTTCCTGCTCTATGGTCTTGCAGTGCCACACTCTCCAAGCCAGGAGCAAGCGAGCTCTATGGCAGGTTCTACAAGACCCGTTTGGTCATTAGGAAGTGAAGAGGGTGCAATTAGATGGAAACCAGCGACAAGGTGGGCGTGGGGGCAGGTAATTGAGGGGCAATGGAAGCGTTAGGTGCCGCCTGAATTTCATGCCTTCTTCGTTCACGCACACACACAGACACACCAACACACACACTCGTAAATGCGTGCTTTTCTCCTGGCAGCTGGCTGATGAGCTGAGCGGTGATTAAGAGTGAGTGAACACATCATTTCCTTTGTCATTGTGATGAGGCCTGGGAGAAAAGCCCTCGGGTGGGAAAAGGAGCGGGAGGAAAGAGAGAGAGGAGGATGCATGTGATTAGGTGTGCCATTTAAATGACATTCACACTAATCGCCGATATCAGGTTAGTCGCTAAGAAAGAAGAAATACCTTCGAGAGTTTCCGCAGCTAACGGTGGAAGTGCCGGGGATTCTAAACGCCGGCGCCGGATCTCGCCATGCGCCTAATTCCATTCGCCCAGAGTCGTGGTTAAGCAGGCGAGTCGGCCTGTGGGAAATTACCCACAATTCCCTCTCCAGACCAACACTGCGCACCCCTTGTGTGCACTTGGGCACACACATTATAATGAGTACTAACTCACCTCTAAAGGAGTTTAACCGCATCCTTTAAACCAAGGGCCTGGACAGAACAGAGAGGTGGAGGGTGTTATAGAAGCAAAACCTTAATAAGAAATCAAAGTCTGCGTCTGAAGTCAGGGTGCCTGTCTGGCGGGACAGAAATACTTCTCTATTTGAACTGTAATCCCTTCTTTCCTCCTGCAGACAGCACGGATGTAGAGGAGCTTGTTAGAAGTCACAAGTGAGGGAGAACCCAGGGGGAGAGGCAGGGTGCTTCCCCTGACTGCTGGCTGACGGAGGGAACGGAAAACATTGCCGCATCCTGCAGGGACAATTACGCACGAGGTTTGCGGAGGTACTTAACCCGTTCGTACCGGAACACGAGTCAGGTTGTGACGAGGTTGCTGGCGTCTTTAAGTTTTGATAAATGAGTGGGATAAAGGAGTCTGGCTGGCTAAACTGACTTAACTAGAAGTGAAATTAATTAAATATGTAAGGGTGCATCAGGTCAAAAATATGTAAGGGTGCATCAGGTCAAGACGACAGAACCGTCCGGGACTCGCGTAATAGTCTACAACCTGACGTGTGCTGTCTTAAAAGCATGTTA
This sequence comes from Clarias gariepinus, assembly GCF_024256425.1. Taxonomy (NCBI): domain Eukaryota; kingdom Metazoa; phylum Chordata; class Actinopteri; order Siluriformes; family Clariidae; genus Clarias; species Clarias gariepinus. The sequence continues at coordinate 4,850,360 of NC_071116.1, read as the reverse complement.
AGGATGCTTTGCATTGTGTACAGTACGTGGATAAAATGCGTACGGTTAGGAATCACTCCATGCAGAGATTATAAGAATAGTCACAATTCTATTATAAATATAACAGGACGCCATATAAACATATGTCTGATGCAGAATATTATTTGGTTAGTGACCAGGGATGGGAATCACCAGTTACCTACTGGATATCACGTGCCGATTCATTTAGTATCGCGTTTCGATAAGTGTAATAATTTTTATAAATATCCCGATTCAATAACTACATTTTAAAACTTTAGATTAATTAAATGTAGCCTGTTCGTTATAACATAAAACATTTAAATACAAGAGTTTATCTTTAAATTAACTTAAAAAGCAAAAGCAACATTTTGTATCGATGTCATCCGCCACAATTATTATTTCTAAACAAACTTCCCTCTTACCACACGGTATGCCAGTGTGGAAATAGTTCAGAGTGTGCCACCTGTAGGATTATAAAGACACATCGATGTTTTACCTCCTCAAAACTAAACTAGACAGTGAGCACGCCGTTTGAGTGGCTGCGGGCATGTGGGCATGTACGGTCTCTAACATGTATATGAGAGGCATGTTCGAGACCAATTCGTTTACAGGGTTTGGAGTAAAAGGCAGATCAACGGCTTTTAATGCACATGATTTTTTTTGATAACGTAACACCATAAAAATGGGTTTTGGTTGCGCCACCTTGAAAGTTCTGCGCTCGGTACAGAATTCGTTTATACTGTATCTGAAGCTGATCACCGGTCACGGCCAATCAAACAAAAAAACAGCCAATTCTGGTCGGTGACCGGTCAGCTTTTTGTCGTTGTGGGTTTGGGGAACAATTTGCAGCGTAGAGTATTCATGCCAATTAAGCTATGTTGAATTAGCATGATTTTAGACAGAGATAGAGAACGAGAGAGGGAAAGACAGGACTATGAACGTAGGTTGTGGTAAGCAGGATTGCCTGGCACTCATCTGATGCCAACCGCACCATTCCCATGCCAGACAGTAAAGATTTCCCACCTCTCTCCCTCCGTCTGTCTCTCGTCTCGAATAAGCAAGTACCCCGTAACGCACTCAGCACGTTCCCTGATTGAAGAGTCTTTTGGCTTTGTCCTTGACAATCAACTTAAGAGCAGGATCGGGGCGTTAGCACTGCCTTAGCATGACAGCATCGGCGCCTTTAATGCCTCGTCTCATTATTCCCTGATATTAGAACAGCAGAGACAAAGCCGGGCGCAGACACGTACTTTTAACGGTTATCAGACACACGCAGGCACACATGAAATAATAAAAGAACACACACACATACACAAGAGACACACACGCACACAAGCTTGGAGCGGTAGCTGAGCTTCTTGCTGCAGGCTGGGAACTGAAACGTCTCCCTGTGCTGCCGATCCAGGTAAGCAGATTAGAGAAGTGCACAATGCAGCCTTCTGTTTCTCTTCCAGGAACAAACCAGTGCTTTATGCTACACACACACACACACACATATATGCGTACACACACTCGCACAAAACAACACCTAGTCCACAGCCAAGAATTCCTCGCTCAGCCCAACACCTGTGTCCCTCTGTCTTTTTTCCTCTCTCCTTCTCTCTCTCTCTCTCTCCCTCTCCTTCTCAGGCCTGAGTCAGTCTCAGCGCAGCGAATCGGCTTTCATCCCCACGCCTCGCCGTGACCAATCACGGCTTAAGTTACTTACACTTGCATCATTTCAAAAAAAAAACTGCCAAATTTTAACCTGTGATCAGACACACTCTTTGTTAACGCTGTGGATTGGATGCCATCTGGATGCTAACTCTTCCCCGGCTCTTTCGGGGACGCACGCTAGCGTTAATGTTTCACAACGTTTCACACCGTTTCATCATCCCTCGCTACCGGTTCATTAAAGGAAACAAGGAGCCGAGAAGTGCGTGTGTGTGTGTGTGTGTGTGTGTGTATGGAGGGAAAAGGGGCGGAATTGGTGTGTGCCGGGGACATCAAGGTGATCCTCGATTGGTTTTATGGAGTTGTGAGAAAAGGGAAAAAAAGCTTTTCTGTGTGTGTGTGTGTTAGGCAAAGTCAAGGTGAAAAAACAAGAGCAAACTGTTGATACGTGTAGACGAGAGCGTGGGAAAAGAAATCCAGGTCTTTGGAAAAGAAATCAGTCTTGTGGTGATGGTGCTAAAGTTTCTCTCAGTGATCAGTACACACACACACACACACGCACGCGCACGCCTTGATGATCAATATTAATACTGGGAGCGCTGGTTATGACTGAGAGCTAAGGGGTTAGAGACCATTGAACTGGCAAATAAATCAGCAGATATTAAGGCTAATCTCAACCTTGGACTAAAGACACAAGCACAGCAGTGTGTAAGTGTCCTGTAACAACACGTCCATAATGAGCGCAGTGGTGGCTCAAATAGTTAGCGCTCTGGGTTACTGTTCAGAAGGTCAGGGGATCAAGCCCCAGCACTGCCACATTGCCACTGATGTCTTATCCTAATCTCCTCCAGGGGGCGCTGTATACTGGCTGACCCTGCGCCCTGACCACTGTTTCCTAACTGCCATATGGAGAAGAAAAATAATTTCACTGTGCTGTAAGATATACAGTATCTGACAAATAATTTAATCTTAACATGACTCAGGGTCAGCCATGATACATCGCCCCCTGGTGGAGATGGGGTTAAAAGGGCCTAACAGTGGCAACTTGGTGAAGCTTGGGCTTGAACCGCCACCCTTTCAATCTGTAACTCACAGCCTTAAAACTCTAACCCACCGCTGCCCACTGTACATAAGTAAAGAGTTCATATCAGAGGTGTTGCTGAGTGTACGACTCTCTCTCACGACGCGTCTCTGACAGAGCTGAGGAACAGAGCATCACTCTGTAGGGGAGGCTGCCCAACACTGCATGTAAAAAAAACAGCCACTCTTTAACGTCTAAGCTAACTACCTCCCTTTGCTAACATTGTGCAAGACAACTACCTCCTTTTGCTAACATTATTAAGCTAATTATCTTCCTTTGCTAATATTATTTAAGATAACCTCCATTTAGTAATATTATTCAAGCTAACTACCCCCCTTTGCTAACATTATGCAAGCTAACTACCTCCCTGTGCTAACATTATTTAAGCAAACTACCTTCATTGGCTAACATTATGCAAGCTAATGACCTCCCTAAACTAACAGCAAGCTAACTAGCTTCCAGTGCTAACATTATGCAAGCTAACTACCTACCTGTGCTAACATTATTCAAGCCAACTACCTACCTGTGCTAACATTATTCAAGCCAACTACCTACCTGTGCTAACATTATTCAAGCTAACTACCTACCTGTGCTAACATTATTTAAGCTAACTACCTCCATAAACTAACAATCAAGCTAACAACCTACCTGTGCTAGCATTATTCAAGCTAACTACCTACCTGTGCTAACATTATTTAAGCTAACTACCTCCATAAACTAACAAAATCAAGCTAACTACCTACCTGTGCTAACATTATTTAAGCTTACTACCTACCCGTGTTACATTATTCAAGCTAACTACATACCTGTGCTAACATTATTCCAGCTAACTACATACCTGTGCTAACATTATTCAAGCTAACTACCTACCTGTGCTAACATTATACAAGCTAACTACCTACATGTGCTAACATTATACAAGATAACTACCTACATGTGCTAACATTATACAAGCTAACTACCTACCTGTTCTAACATTATTCAAGCTAACTACCTCCATAAACTAACAAAATCAAGCTAACTACCTACCTGTGCTAACATTATACAAGCTAACTACCTACCTGTGCTAACATTATTCAAGCTAACTACCTACATGTGCTAACATTATACAAGCTAACTACTTACTTGTGCTAACATTATGCAAGCTAACTACCTTCATAAACTAACAAAATCAAGCTAACTACCTACATGTGCTAACATTATTCAAGCTAACTACCTACCTGTGCTAACATTATACAAGCTAACTACCTCCATAAACTAACAAAATTAAGCTAACTACCTCCATAAACTAACAAAATCAAGCTAACTACCTACCTGTGCTAACATTTTACAAGCTAACTACCTACATGTGCTAACATTATTCAAGCTAACTACCTACCTGTGCTAACATTATTCAAGCTAACTACCTACCTGTGCTAACATTATTCACGCTACCTACCTACATGTGCTAACATTATTCAAGCTAACTACCTACATGTGCTAACATTATTCAAGCTAACTACCTACCTGTGCTAACATTATTCAAGCTAACTACCTACATGTGCTAACATTATTCAAGCTAACTACCTCCATAAACTAACAAAATCAAGCTAACTACCTCCCTGTGCTAACATTATACAAGCTAACTACCTACCTGTGCTAACATTATTCAAGCTAACTACCTCCATAAACTAACAAAATCAAGCTAACTACCTACAAATGCTAACATTATTCCAGCTAACTACCTACCTGTGCTAACATTATACAAGCTAACTACCTACATGTGCTAACATTATTCCAGCTAACTACCTACCTGTGCTAACATTATACAAGCTAACTACCTACATGTGCTAACATTATTCCAGCTAACTACCTACCCGTGGTACATTATTCCAGCTAACTACATACCTGTGCTAACATTATTCAAGCTAACTACCTACATGTGCTAACATTATTCAAGCTAACTACCTCCATAAACTAACAAAATCAAGCTAACTACCTACATTATTCCAGCTAACTACCTACCTGTGCTAACATTATACAAGATAACTACCTACCTGTGCTAACATTATACAAGCTAACTACCTACCTGTGCTAACATTATTCAAGCTAACTACCTACATGTGCTAACATTATTCAAGCTAACTACCTCCATAAACTAACAAAATCAAGCTAACTACCTACATGTGCTAACATTATACAAGCTAACTACCTACCTGTGCTAACATTATTCAAGCTAACTACCTACATGTGCTAACATTATTCAAGCTAACTACCTCCATAAACTAACAAAATCAAGCTAACTACCTACCTGTGCTAACATTGTGCAAGCTAATTCCCTACAATTGCTGACATTTTGCAAGATAAGATTATGTAAGGTGACCCTTTTAACCCATGACCCCTGGTCTTATAAGCAGCTAGTGAACACAGGAAGTCACGGTTCTTTCCGCGCAGCAGCCCCCCAGTAACTCCCCACCCCCCCAACTCCCCCCCACACACCCCAAAGTCTTGTTTTTTTATACTAATTTAAGGATTCGAGGACAAACGGAGCCTCGGGTTCTAAATAAGGGAGAGAAACGGGAAAGAGACAATGTTCCTCCGGAGCCAGAACAACAACCTCCCTCACACACACACACACACACACACACACACACACACACACACACACGCACACAGAGCCATTGCATTAACCCACAATGCAGCGGGGCAGCACGACTGATGGCTTTGGAAAGCTCAATTTCCAACACAATCGTCCTCATTTTAGCGCGGTAAATGCCAGCGAGATGGTGTGCTCCACACGCTTTTGTGTGAGGACCTTGCACTCTAAAGATAGAGGCCTCAAACGAGAGCGAGAGAGCAAGAGAGCAAGAGAGAAAGAAAAAGAGAAGGATAAGAAAGGACAAAGAGAGTGTGTGCCTGGGCTTCAGTGGTCACCTGGAAGGATCACGTCTGAAGAATCGTGGTCAATGGTCTAACCAAGGAAAAATACAAGAGGTATAAGACAGAGAAAAATAATAAAGAGAGAGAGAGAGAGGGGAAGAGAGAGAGTTATCCAGGTTGGCATTCACTACTCCACGCCTGACGTGATTCTCTCACCCTCGCTCTTTTTTCCACAGACCCGATGCCAACCATCAGACCTACAGGTTTGATCCATTACCTCAGACGTGGGTGTTTATTTACGCACAGGCTCGATGCATCATGCAAGGCAAAGATGAAGAAAGAGAAAAAAAAAACAGAGCCTACATTATGCTTTAGGGGACATTTATTTTTTATTTATTTCTCCTGCCATGACGCGATTCTACGTTTCCCCTCGAGGAAGACGCGTCACTGAAACCCGCAACAAAGTTCTTCCTCCTGATCGCTTTTCTCTAACATTTCTATCCTGATGATTGTGGTCTCTTCTACGATGGCCCCGCCCACATGCACTGGGTACGAGCGATGAGTCCGAAATAAAAAGAGAGAGAGAGCGCCACATTTACGCCACCTTTATCGACGCCCCCGACCTTAAGGAGAACCTTTCACCGCTCGAGCGTACGAGCCAGATGTTTCAGCTGCCCCAGTGCACGGGGTTCGAGGAGGAAAATTAGAAAAGCCACACTCAGATAAACAGTTTAAGTTCAAACATCACGGTCAGTCAGTTCTAGACGTGCGTTTTAGTGCTGGAACGGAACCGATTTTGCGGCTCGCGAGCCGATTCTCCTGCGGTTCAGGAGCGTGGAGCGGTTCCGGATTAGGCTGGAGGAATAAGCTGTGCGTCTCTCCTCCCCCTCTCTTTCATGCCCTCGGTTTCTGGTTTCTTTGCACTAGTAGTTAGCAGTAACGAAAGCCACCGTCCGACTCGCTGATGTTCGAGAACCGTCCCACTGAGGTGTGTGTATGAGACGCGGGTGATGTGAAACCGAGGACGAGTGAGAGAGTAACCTTTTTATCAGGCTGCTTTAATTCAGCTCGAACGCAAACGCCGCGCCGGGGGCCGAGGCTGAGATCTGCTCGATAAGCCTCAATCAGATCCCTGAGCCAGATGACCTGCTGGAGTCTGAAGGGCGTTTAACATTTAACACACACACACACACACACACAGACTGCTAGATACAGAGATAGACAGCAAGATAAAGAGATAGAGAGAGTGTTAGAGTGAGAACGACAGAGAGAGAGAGAGATTGGTGTGAAAGAGGACGGTGTGTCAGCGGGTCCTGAAGCAGAAACGCTCTCCACGCTTCATTACAGACCAAAATAAAAGAGGAAAGAGCTGCTATTCTCGACTGTGTGTATTTGTATTTGTGTGTGTGTGTGTGTGTGTGTGTGTATGTATGTATGTGTGTGTGTGTGTGTAAAACCCTTTTTAGTCATTCAGCGGGAAATTTCCAGACGACCCACAATGCATCTAAACCGTTCTACTGTATGTATGTCAGCACAGACTCAAAGCGAAACAGGGCCCGAAACCTACTGAGACACACACACACACACACACACACACACACACAAGTGCACCTGCTACATGCAAATGACTCAGTCACTACTGGTAAATTTTTTCATTCCTTATTAACTCTTTTTCTTTTCCTGTAACAAATCCGACTTGCATTTGCATTATGTAATTTTAAGAAGAAAACAATCGCCTGGGAAAAAAAAATGTGTGTGTGTGTGTTGTTGCATCTTTCTGCAAACAGATCAACAGCGAGTGCTCGCTTTTCCACCAATTTCTCGAACAAAAGGAAATTGTGAATCTTTGCACTTTCACTATCATACGTGCGATGAGAAAGCTGTTGCTAAGCAACCAGAACCATGGCGATCGAGCGCCCCCTCAGGAGGAGCTCACTACCAAGGATAAAAGTTTAGCTAGCGGGAACACTCCAACTGATCGTTTTCTTTGCAATAAAAAAAAGAACGCTAATGGAAGTGACACCAGACGACCAAGATCAACGTTTTTCTCAGACGTCTTAATTCCTTAAAAAAACAAAAAAAAACAACAAAAAAAAAACACACCAGACTGGAATGACTCTGAGGTTACACTAGCATTAAGCGCTAATCAAAACCTGAGAAAGCGCGGCACAAACTATTATACAAGGGATAAGATGAGTACAGGTCTAAGAAAATTATATAAAATCTCCGTTTGATATGAAATCTCTCTCGAGTTTCCTCTCTCGCAGACATACACATTGCAGGCAGCATTAGCGTTTAGCGCATTGTGTGCGTGTAGGACAGGAGCATTGTGTCTTTGCAAAGTCCTCTGCTTTAGGACGAAGCCTCTTCCTAATCTCAGATAAAGACGAGATAAAGCCGACAGAGATAACGACAACGCTTCCCTACAGCATTATCGCAACCCTTATCTAACACACACACACACACACACACACACACACACACACACACACACACAAATGCAGAGTTGCCAGGATGTAAAAAACTCGCCAAACCCACAGATCAAATCCTGGACGTGTACAGAGTCGGTGTGCCACTCCCCCCTCCCCCATCTATCGATCGTTTCTCCATCGCGTGCTTCTTCTGATTCGGCAATCAGTCAACACGCGTCAACGACAAACAGACAGCTCTGATAAAAGCAGCAGTCAGAGCACACACACACACACACACACACACACGCATGCAGGGCGCCATGTAAACGGTTAACTCTTACCTCTGTGTCTGTTAGTGGTCTTGTCGAACATTAGCATAGCGTCTTCTACCTGCAAGACAAAAGAATAAGTGACGTGAGGTCAGGGGTCACACCAGCACAGGACAGAGTTTAAATAAATCCAAACCCTGATTTAATACGAGTGGCATTCAAGTCAAAACAGGACTAGGTGAATGAAGACATAAAACAGACAATTGACATTTACAGTACAGTGATGAGACTCTTAGCCGCGGTAAAACATCCGTGAGTTGCAAACGATTCAAAGAAGGCCGGAGTGACGATCCCGGCCAAGGAGGCAAGGAACCCATTGCAGTCGTTGCTGTGAACATTCAGCGTCTGGTTCTTGTAAGTCGACAAAACTTGTCGTCAACTTGTGAAAGAGACGCATCTGTCTGTGAGACCAACGCCACTAACACGTACTGTACTTCTGTTAAAAGCTCAGTGTTCTTCTTCACACATATTAACCAACAGAAGAAAATAAACACACACACAGCCATTGAATTGTTTTTCATTTTTAGAATAACCGCACATCAATGGTGCAAAACTAAATCCTAGAGAGTAATAATATCCAATCCGTTTGGGTAACTGAACTCGATTAACTTAAAGGTGTTTATGTTGATGGTGAAACTGGTAACCTGTCAGACCACAGATCCAGTTCCCACTGGCGCTGTACCCAGTCACTCAGCACTTCCTGTTGCTGGGGTCTTTACAATTAATCAAACAGCCCCCTGTTACCCAAAAACCGGCATAACCAAATCACCAAATCTGATTATAGTATAGGTTTTTTTAAAAAGGTTTTTACTCGAGTTCTAAAATAACTGATGAAGCTACACTGATTTTAATCTTTAACGATCTGCGCTGTCAAGACACCAGTCCTCGATACAAACCCAAATCTGCCTAAGCCAACGCCCTCATCCCTGTCCATCATAAACCCACACACACTCACACAGAAAGAAAAACAAGAGACAATATCCCAGAGGGGACCAGAGCCAAAGGTCCTCGGTTTCTCGCCCCAGTTACCGTCGCTAGGTAACACTCACAGCGGGCAGGGTGCGCGTGGCAGAGTGAGGGTGCGCGCCGGAGGGGGGCCGCCGGTGTGAGGGTGATGGTAACTGGAATGCACACGCACACACACAGACATACAAACAAGAGCAAACAGGAACAACCTGGCTGCATTGGGTCTGTTTGTTTGAATTACAGAAGCAGTCTAAAACAGAGCGCACACACACACACACACACACACAAAGGCCAAACATTACTGCCAGTCTAGTGCGTGTTTGTGTGTGTGTATAGGCTTCCATAATTATTAGACCACAATGATGCCGGGTATCGATCTTCAGCAGGACTGTCAGATAGCAATAGCTTTACACTATATTAAAATTCAGGAGTATATGGAGGTGAGAGCAGGTCAGAGTGGGCGTGGCTTAAAGACCATGGATGAGATCATAGGCGTGGTTTTGCAGCTGTATACAGAAGACTAGAAGGAAGAGGGAAGTTGTATTATGACTAATATGTGTGCATGTAATAAATTATACCCCAAAACATCTTAAACACACCCAAGAGAGTGTGTAGTTCTTTACACAGGTGAGAGAGAAGCACTTACATTATGTCCAATGAGAAAATGCGATCGCAATCTGAAATTTGGCCTTAAAAACTCGCCTCCGGAACCGATTAAATTCGTATGCTAAAGTTTCACTGTATGCAGGTATTATTTAAAAAAATAAATGTAAGAAATTTACCGGTTTGACAGCCCTAACACATACACACACGCACACACACATACACCCTGCCGAACCTGATCACGAGCAAGTAACTAACGTGGCTGTTCTCACCGAGCACCGCTCCAGTGAAGGACAGGTCATGATTCAGTGAGCACTCGGAGATGGAGTCAGTTCAGCCATTGTATACATCTATACACACACACACACTCAGCGGGACAGCGGCGACAGAGTTCCCGGTGCGTGACCGTCGAGCGGCCGTCACACTCCACCGAGACACACACCATATAGACACACACATCTCTTTTATAGAGATGCTTGAGAAATGCAGGGCTTTTCAGTGCAGCCTCTCATAGCACACACTGTGCTCTTCTACCATCTGATAGCAGGTTAAGGACCTCTTCACCACACACACACACACATACGCACACACTCTCTTTCTCTCTCACACACACACACACAACCATGGAGGCCATGCTCACTCAAGGGAAGCAGAAATCTCACACTCTTTTCTCCTCCTATTCTGAAGCGAGCGGTTCAAAGGATAATGGCGGCCTTATCGTATGTAAAAGGAGAGCGATGAAGACTCTCTGGCCTTTTGTGACAATGAAGAAAAGCCTCCACTAGTCACCTCTCGGCTGGAGAATGTTACTGAGAACGAGTCTTTTGTAGCTCTGGAGAAAAAGAAAGAGATGCTTCCTCACACTTTTTATCCGACTACTGGTTGAACTCCTGATAAAATCTGATAAGAAGGTGATTTATGCTAATGGCTAATGTGGTGCCTTAAAAAGGAGCAGGCTAGCGAAGTTTGTATTGGAGTCGGCTTTGTCACGGATGTTTATTTAACTTTCATCATTTATATTTAGGCTAACATCCACATAAAGGCTCAGTTAGCAGGCTAACAGCTAATTCACCATGTTGGATTTGCTTCATAAGATAAAATACCAAATCCATATAAGCAAAAATCAAACAAAGTGTTTTTTCTTCTCTTTCTTACAATTATTTACTAGTGTAAGCTAGCATAATGCTAACATCCTCATAGCAAGCCTAGCTACTGAAAGGCTAATGGACTAATCCACTTGTTTAAAGTGCTTAGCGCAAAGCTAAACAGCATGAGGGAAAAAAACCTGCAAAGACAGCAGCTCTTTTTTTTATATATATTTTTTTCATTTTTAATTATTAAGCTGACATAAAATTATGCTAACATCTTCAGAAAAGTAACCTCAAATGACCCACGTGCAATGTGAACACCCTCTACAGGATGTTAGCAAAAACTTGGAAAACCTAGTTAAAGTAGTTTAAAAGCGTTTTGTAGTTCTTGATCAGACTTTTTAATCAATTAGCATAAATGATGAGAATATCCGACGGGAAAATTATATGTTGCTCAACCTAAGCACCCCAAAGCTATTTAAAAAAACAACAACAGAATGAAACTAGCAAAAACATTCACACTGATTAGCAGCGCTAATCAGTGCTGCTAATCAGTGTTAGATGCTGCTAATCAGTGTTGATGTTTGCTAGTTAAATAAAACTAGCTGTTCGTGACTCTAGAAAAAAAAAAAACAAGCAGTTTTCTTAAAGTTTTCTAAAATTAAATAACAAGAGTGATTAGCATAACTCAGGTTAACATCCAACAGAAAGGCCCAGCTGTTAGGCTAATAAGGGAAAAGCTTGTAAACCTACAGGACTGCAGCATAACTTAGTTATTGTTGTTAACAAACAAACAAACAAAAAAACAAAATAAAACCATCATCTTCACACCAATTTATTTGAACAGAATAACTCTAAGGCTAACATCCTGCATGCTAGCAATGTCTGGAGCTAATTCGACACTTTTAGCAGGAGTGCTGATTTATTAACTAGCATGCAGGCGCTGGAGCCGGTGCACAGAGATACAAGGGGGAGAAAAAAAATTACAAAGAGGAAGCAACCGAGCAGCTGTTTAAATTCACACGAGGGCCTGGAGGCGGCTTATCGTGTTTCTGTCAGAAGATATGACAATGAACACTCCTTCCCTAGAAACCTTTGCACCTATGCTGCTGCGCCCAAAACAGCCATATGTACAAAATGCCAGTCTCTCTCTCTCTCTCTCTCTCACGCACACACACATACGCATACACACACATACACTCTATACAGACATTGGTTTAAATCAACAGCCTTTTGAATTATTTATTATCAGAGAAAGGCATTCATAAGCGAGCAGAGTTGTGGTGTGAAGCGGGGAAACGTAGCAGGCGTGCTGGAGATTTAAGAGCAGGGGAAATACAGTGTGACAGCAGTTTAGATCGACTACAATTTCCCCATTATTTACATTCCCCACACGAGAGAGAGAGAGAGACAGACATAGCAGAAAGGCGTATCAGAGAAGGTTTCGCTCTCTCCTACTTAAACTCACCAACACAGTAACAGAAGTTTTACTTCGCACCAGGGGGGCTTCTCATCAGTATTCGTGTTTTGTTTTTTTTTATACCGAATTAAAATAAGCACATCCTCCAGCTAAGTGCCGTGTCCTTTACTGCATCCTATTCTGGAATGTTACTAAGCAAACTTACGAGAGCACTCGCTATGTGCCTACAACCGCTACGCCTAATAACTTTGCTAATGATCAGTTGGTTTCTTACTCTCATACAGTAAACAACGCATTGTTAAACGTAAAAGGTCAAATTTAGAATCGTTATACCCGTATTCGATAAATATTTTAGAATATGTTTACCGGCCGTGTTAAATAAGCCACATTTACCCCTTACTGACCAATCAGCCAATCATGAGACAGTGATTCAGGGCATACAATCATACAGAGCTTCAGTTCACACCTTCAGCAGAGGTCAGAATGAGGACAGGAAGTGTGACCTGGTGCTGTCAGACTGACTGGTTAAAGTATTTTCGAATTTATTTTCTCGTTATGCGTAACTGTTCTCGCAAAACAAAACAAAAGTCAGAGAAAGATCTGTGGGTGGAGATGATAAGACCGGTACTGAGATGACAAGAAAGCTATTATAACTCTAGTAATCACTCTTCACCACTGTGGTGAGCTGAAAAGCATCTCAACCAGCATGATCATTTTCTTCTGATGCTTGAGATGTCATTTTGGGCTTAAGTCATTTCTGCTAACCAAAACACGCTTGGTTGTTTCCTCTCAGTCTCAGGGTGCGAACATACAGTGCATCCAAAAAGTATTCACAGCGCATCACTTTTTCCACATTTTGTTATGTGACAGCCTTATTCTAAAATAGATTACATTATTTTTTCTCAGAATTTTACACACAACACCCCATAATGACAACATGAAAAAGTTTGAGATTTTTGCAAATTTATAAGAAAATAAATAAATAAATTTGAGAAAGCACATGCACAAAAGAATTCACAGCGTTTGCAAAATTGAGCTCAGACGCATCCTGTTTCTCCTGATCATCCTTGAGATGTTTCTGCAGCTTAATTGGAGTCCATTTGTGGTAAATTCAGTTGATTGGACATGATTTGGAAAGGCACACACCTGTCTATATAAGGTCCCACAGTTGACAGTTCATGTCAGAGCACAAACCAAGCATGAAGTCAAAGGACTTGTCTGTAGACCTCCAAAACCACCAGGACTCCTCCTAGAGCTGGCCGGCCATCTAAACTGAGCGATCGGGGGAGAAGGGCCTTAGTCAGGGAGGTGACCAAGAACCTGATGGTCACTCCATCAGAGCTCCAGAGATCCTCTGTGGGGAGAGGAGAAACTTCCAGAAGAACAACCATCTCTGCAGCAATCCACCAATCAGGCCTGAGAATTTTGTTTCTCGTGGTCTGAGAGTCCTTCAGTTGCCTTTTGGCAAACTCCAGACGAGCTGTCATGTGCCTTCTACTAAGGAGTGGCTTTCGTTTGGCCACTCTACCTTATAGGCCTGAATGGTGGATAAATTATTCCACCATCGTTTGCACTTTCAGACAAAACGCCACTACTCAGGAAACAACTGGGTTCAGTGGTGTCTAACACCCTGGAAGCATGGCTCCGAGTTTCCTACTACACTTCTTTACAAATCCTTTTCTCCCCCCTTGGGGTCATCCAGGGTCCGGGAAGTCAAGCATCTCATCCGAAATACCTGCCTTCCATTGAGCCAGTAAATCCTTGAGTCTCTGCAGTAACACCGGACCACACGGGTCGCAGGTGTAACATCACACCATAACCTGTTCCCCGTGGCCTCCGGTTCTCGTGTGCGTGTGGACCACTCTGGTTGGACGGAGAGCAAAGTGTGGAAAGAATTCTCTCTGATTTACAGTCTAACCTCGACAGGCTAAGGATAGAGGTAGCGTTTTTCCCTACTAGCTCTTAAATCAGCTAAGGCATCTCTTGGGTTTACAGCTGAGAAGATCAATAACACGGCCGTCTGAAGCGGAGAGAAGAAAAGGTACGGGATTGTGTTCGAGCGGCGTACGTTTCATTCAGCGCAGTTCACATCTGTTACGAATAAATATGAAGGCAGAACGTGGACGAAAAATTGTTTTTGCTGCCGTTTCTATAAACGCATGCGAGACGAGAAGGCCTGAGCTGTATGTCGAGTGACGTCTAGCTTGGATTTGAGTCGAGTCAGAATTGATTCATTTTCTCTTTGTGATCAAAATACACTAGAGGCTACCTAACAATGGACAGGGCTCAGAAAGCTGAGGTGCCAAGTGTGTATGCTGGTCTCACCTGCCTGAGGAACTGCAGCAAAAGTGACAAACACACCAGAGGCTTCTTTCAAAGGGACTAAATACAACATACACACAAAATCAAAAACCTAAGAAATCACAATTTGCTGTTGAAGATGAACCAAGCCTTCATCTGGACAGGATGGGATTCTGCACAAGCTCCATTTGTGCATTGTGTAAGAAACTATGCATAAATGAATGTAAAAAACAGACTGGAAAAATCCTGTGATATTTTAAATGCTTAATTTTTTTTATTATTATTCATTTCTGTTCTTGTTAAGCACCATGTCTTGAATACTGATTAATTGTTTTTTATTAAATTATGAACCACTTGCCACCCTACATATCCTAAATAAAAGAGAATTTTTCTATGCTTCTTCAATAAAATACAGTATATGAGGGGGCGTTCATTTCAAACTGGGACTTTTGATTGTGCAGGATGACACAACACGCTGCTACACTAATGCACTTATCCCAGTGTTTCACTAGTGCTTGGATACAAACGACAAAAAAATTCTCACTACACTGGAGCCATGAACGGACCCCCTGCTTTATGTTTGAAAAGCTGGCCTCCCAGGAACTCCTTTAATGGCTCAGACATGTGGAAATGGCTTGGAGCGAGTTCAGGACTGTACGCGAGATGTGGCCAAGTTTCTGTAACATGCAGTTCCCACAGACAGATGCATCTGTTCCACAAGTCAGCGACAAGTAATCGGTCAGATATCTGTCCCACCTTGGCCGAAATCGTCATTCACGAAAGTACGGCCTTCTTTAAAACGTTTGCACCGTTTGAAAGTTTTACCGCAGCTAATTATTCTCTATCATCGTACTGTGCATGAAGTAAATGTCAATCAGTTTTACAATTTCATTCATGAGAAAATTCATCACAAGCCCCGGTTTGCCTTGAACACTCCAGAGATACCACTGCAAAGATACTACACCGAATAAACGTGAATTTAGAAAAAGATGTTGGGAGAAAAAGAGATCAAGCTGTCAGGAAATGGCTACAAAGCTATGACAATTAAAAAAATAAATAAAATAAAAAAAGAGAAGGATGAAGAGCTCTTTTACGATGCCGTTAAACACTAACGAGCAGTTTCTGGGCCTGCTGTGGGTTTTCCATGCAGTGAGGTTCCTGGTGCAGCTCTAGTGGGAGCCGACCACATGGCATCCATGCTATGCTTTGTATATAAGGCTCTTAAACTTCTCCCGCACTGGCGAGGTCTCTCCTGTCACCTGACCCCAGCATGCCATTCTTTTCCAGCGGCGAACCGAGGCCTCAGACACGGAGGAGGTGATTTTAATCCCAGCAGTTAGAAGTGCAAAACCAATCAAATTCCAGAAACACTTCCAACTTGATTCGGGTGGGTGTCGTGCCTTACTGGCATGATTTTTGAGCGACAATGTTGCCAAAGCCAAGAAAAGAAAATATATCATTATACAGCTTGGTGTGAAGTACGCAAATAATACAGCACTCAGCCATGGCTGCATGGTTCGGGCTCCCTAACAGCTCAGTGGTTCTGAACACGGCCAAATTACAACCCACCTGAAACAAAGCTCCAGCGCTGATTGGAACTCAAACAACATTACAAAGTAAAATGAAACATCGGCTGGTCATAAAAAGTCAGCACACCGTGGCAGCATGGAGGATGATGAAACACCGAGAAGCACTCTGATGATCAAGTACGAACTCCGCTTTTTTATTTTTTTTTAAAACTCTTTTCCCAATGTACTCGTCCACCTCTCACACCATTGAGCGAGCACTCTGGGTTTGGTATATCTGAACTAACACAAGCCTGAAAATGGCTAAAGAGAGGGGGGAAAAAAGAGTAATGCCAGCCTTTCCACCTAGACAGCAGGGCCAATTATGCTGTCCTGGGTCATGGATGATGTGGCATTGTCAGGAATCAACCTCCCAATGATGCAACAACAACAACACAAAAAAGCGAGCTGCACCACAGAAAAACACAAAATAACTGATGAATTTCTGCCCTCCTCCAAATATTGAGAAATTACCGTACCAATTAGGGAAAACGAGAAGTGCTGTGCAGTGCTTTCTCTTCTGCTAGCAGCGATATGAGCGACAGCAGTTAGCTCAAATCTCAATTTTGCATCTTGAGTCAAATCATTCACTTTGCTCAGCTGTCCAGATACATACTGCACACACAGTTCCATACCTTTATTGTGAATCTTTTACTTGGAAACATGAATGTAATGTTATATAGTGAGATTTACCTCAAAGGTCCCATATCTGCCTGTTTCTTTCAGCAGTTAACACAGGTCTCAGAGTTCACCCAATATACATGTGTGTGTGTGAAATACCGCTCAATAATAATACTAATAATGACGCCTCAAACTCCCTGAATTCCACTCCTCCTCCTCCGGTGTCTACGTAAATGAGCTCCCTACAAGCCACGCCCCTCCAGAGAACAGCAAACCTGAGTAACAACCCGGGGGAGGGGACTCTCTTATATGAGGTCACAACAGGGGGGGAAATTTATAGTCGTATAAAAATATAGAACAAGTAAAAAAAAAAAAAATATGTAAAAAAAATCTCTTTTATTTGTACACACAGGAAACAAATCTAATGTCTATAAATGACTAAAATGTGAATTTTGTGTAATATGTCCCCTTTAAAGACCAATGGATTACCTTTGTTCTAATAGCCCTAGTCCTAGGATATGTACATACTTTTATTCTGAATGGTACCATGCAAGAAATAAGAAAAAAGAACCATTCAGTTCTTTATTTAGAACAGATTACTGGTGCTGTCCAAGGCCACGTTCACATTATCAGCCTGAAGTGACTCAATTCAGATTTGTTTTCCCCCTAATATGACACTGAGCTGATCTGAGTCATCTTCATATGTAGTCTTAGGTTGGGTTTCTATTCATTTCGTGATCATGTGACTTGAATGAAAAAGGGCTGATCGGAATTCGCGTGACCTTTCGCCTTTCGTCAGCATTTTCAGCGTGCGGATTTCATAGCAGTGCAAGCAACAGCTGATAAAACAGCTAAAGTGAGGCGTCTGGCTTTCTTCCTTTTTCTGGACCTCAACAAATACAGCTGACTAACCGCTCACCGTCCTCCAGAGCAAAACCCCAAATTGATTTTTGCTAAAATCGGTTGAAATGCACTCGACAAATATGATGTTTTAATCCAGTGTGCACATGCGTGCCGTTTCAGAGGACGCGTACGTTCACATTAGCTTCAGATAAAAGGCACTTAAAGTTATGAACCTAAATCGTCATGACATGCAAATCCGATCTGACCAAAAAATGAGAATTGAGCAACGTGACTAGCGATTTGAACGTCACCCAAAACATCTGAATGGTCTTATTTTCTTCTCATCTTAAAACTTCCAACGTCTCTGAATATTTATCCCCATCTTCCTTCTTCCAGTCTTCGCCGGTTAAGAAAACAAAATTTTCCCACAAATATGAAACAACTGAAATAAATCGCTCTGAAATACACATCGCTCACATGTAAGGCTTAAATATTTCCTGACACCATTCCAAACTCTCCACTAAATAAAAAGAAAATCCTATTTATTGCTCTTCAGGTCTCCTAAACACAAACTTCCAGACAGATGCACTATTATTTGTCACGGCAATAAAGCACCTTTGAGGAGTGATTGGTGAAAGATAGAGCGAGAGAAAATGAACAGATCCTTCGTATACTCGACGTTCCCATGCTCGAAGCCCGGAGAATAATGTGCGAGGAGGGGGGAAAAGGGCCTTCAGTAGAAAGGAGAGATAAGAATCAAACGCAGGTCTGTGCACATGGTGAGTGAGCCGAGAGCACATAAAAGATCCTCCAGCGAAGCAGGTTCGGTTTCACTCGCACTCAAAGGGACGCTCAGTGTTCGGAGAGGCGCTGGAGGAGGTGTGGTTAGCCGAGCCTCTGTTCTCCCGTTCGCAGTGGGAAAACGTCGGAGGGTGGGAAGCGATACTCCCAGGACGCAGTCGACCCTAAGAAGCTGGTTTCTCTGTGATTAGGTGGAAAGCTTTAAGGTGCTTGTTTTACACAAAGCCTGACGCTATCTGATGGAGCCGTTCAATGGGCTCCCTTTGCCAATCCCGAGTCGAAACGAGCGGCCTGTAAGGCTCGACGGGGGTGTGTGTGGGGGGGCGGGGGGTTGGGTGTTGCGGTGTTACCTAAGGATGAATAAACAGTTCTTTTTAGAAGCAGGTCGTTGTTTTGTTTTGTTTTTTTCTTCCTTCTTCCTATCTCTGATATGAGCATTCATTCGTTTGTTATACAACGTGTCACTTCAAGCTGTGTAACTGCCTCACTCTGCCCCGACTGAATGAGATATTAACACAGAGAGCCAGGGCTCACAGTGGGGCATTAAACAGAGAGGAATGTGTTTTTGTTTGATTTTTTTCCTCCCTCACTCTCACACATACACACGCTGAGAGTAGAGCACGATCTCAATGCACATGTTGTGAAAGGCCAGAATTTGAAACTTCACACCTAGGACAAAAACATCAGCACTATGTAGAACCAAGAACCTACGCAGTGAAGAATGAGCAGATCATCTACATTACATTACGACTCTGAAGGTTCTGTTGTATTTAGGGTAAAAACTAAACACAACACGACATTCTTCCCTTTAAAATTGCTTAAGGTTTCGTATTTGTCCACGAGCACCTTAATCACGGTTACCTTGCTTTAACTTACCTTACAAACAAAAATAATTCAACTTAAAGGGAAGATTGATGAATGGTATTATGATAAAACAGTTGAAAGCCAAAGTGCATTATATGCTGAGAAGGTGGTGCGGTGGCGTAGTGGTTAGCACTGTGGCCTCGGGCCTCCAGGGTTGAGGTTCGATTCCCGCTTCAGGTCTGTTTTCTCCACATGTGTGGTAAGTTTCCTCCAGGTACTCTGGTTTCCTCCGACAGTCAAGAACATGCAGATTAGGCAAATTCCTGTCCCCAAATTGGCCGTTGTGTGTGTGTGTGTGGGGGGGTACACCCTCTCTATAATGTACCCTGCCACGAGTCTCCTGCAATAGGCCCCAGGCCCACTTGACCCTTTCCCTTTTGCTATAGAAGATGACTGAATTAATGAATGATTTTTTTCCTCCTGGATTTTCTCCCTAATTTAGTCGTAGCCGGTTCTTAACCATCATTAGAGCGCTCCCCAATCAAGGCTAAAACTACCAACCAGTTGGCAAAGGAAGCTTAATGAACTCCACTGGATATCTTTGTGTAAAACAAGGACCTTAAAGCTTTCCAGATTCTTAGGGTCGACTGCGTCCTGGAAGTATCGTTTCTCACCCGACATTTTCCCACTGCGAACTGGTGTCACATGTTTCCTTCGAGAACTTTTCGAGCTGCTGGCTCACGCACTGTCGGGAGTGCTCCAGATGATTTGCACTTACAATTAAATCCTAAGAACAGTCAAAGCTCTGTGGTCAGAGATTTACATCCCCTTCCACTGAATCTATGCATCAAACCTGTCCTCCTTCCACTCAAGCACCGATTACAACTAAAGGCTCGGCTCCAAGAATAAAGAAAGAAAGCATCGGCGAGACGTTCACCGGTTCCTTATAACACGCTTCACAACAAAAGATCACCAAAACCTCGAAATACACAAATAAAAAAAAAGAGAGAAAGAAAAAAAAGGCTTTGATTTGCATTCATTTATTCAGACATATTCGACATCTAACGGCACGCACAAATCTTTTGATATTTGTTTTGCTGTCTGAGCGCTGCGACTGAGTCACAATTCAGAACCTCGCTCCGGGCGACAGAGGCTACCGACGACTGCGATTCCTCAAATCTGTCCTCCGTTAATATTCATGAGCCGTGCGGTGCCGCTACCAACCAGAATACGGACGAGCTGATGCATATTCTATAAGAGGCCTTCGTATGTCAGGCGCGACGGTTGTGAACGTGACACGGGGAGGTAGAGGTGGAGAATTGGGGTACATTCAGCAAGGCGAAACAAGATAAAGGGACACGTGGAGGTCGGAGCGAGTCATGGGGACGGCACGATTAGCCGAGTCCCTGACTGCACAACTAGAGTTTATAAATAAGGTAGAAGTGTGTATATGTGCGCACTGACCACTAGGCACCAATGCAACCTTTGGGTGTGTATGTGTGTGTGAAATCACTGACGGGGACTGTCTATTACAGCTGAGTTTTATTAATAGGGCTTTAATGTAGTATCCATCTCTGCCACACTCTACAGAGAGGCTCGGCTTTTTGTCAGGAAGGAGAACGCCTCAGAGACATGCACTCTCTCCACTCTCTTGCTCTTTCTTTCTTACCCACAATCCATTCCTCCCACTCACTGTACTGCAAATGCAGAAATACGGTTTCTAGCATTAGAGGTAATTGAAATCCACGCGGCTAAGACAGATCCATAAACATAGCTTTCTTAAAGTGATGCCCTCGTCTTTTTTTTTTTTTGGCCAAGTAATCACCATTATTCTTTTCCCAAGCAATCCATTACTGCGGCTCTTTTTTTTCCCCCTGCCAACTCTTTCCATCACCAGCACCATATCCATTCCGTTCCTCCACCCTCCCCGACAGAGCCGTTTATGTATATGCTAATTACGTTAATCAACAGAAAAAGTGCTTATTAAATCTGCTAATTGCTATGTAAATAAGTTCCTCCTGACACCGCCATGCGCACAATCGCTCCCATTTAAAGCGAATAGAAATGTGTCAGTTTTCATTTAAAAGGAAAAAAATAAAAAACAGCACTGTCGCTCTACGGTTTTATTTTTCTTAGAGTCTGGCCCGAAGCGTCCGGACCCATCCGTCTCCCGCAGCAGAGATGCCAGTTAAACCCGATCTCCACTCCCGCCGGCGATCGATAGCTAACCAAAGAGGCAGGCGAGGGAGAAAGCGAGTTTGAGAGCAGTGTCATTTTCTATGTAATGGAAAAAGTAATCGCATCTTTTCTCACTTTCTCCTTCTCTCACTTTTTTCTCCCCCCTCAGATGGGGATTTGATGCGATAGCCAAGTGGAGGGTTTCGGATTTAATGCCGTTGGCATTCTTAGGAAATCACTCTGACCCGAAAGCTGCACGCGATTGCCTCCTTACTGCTTACGCCATCAACCGAATGATGCTACGCGATTTTATCCGAGCACCCCGTAGAGAGGGCGTACTAAACGCATCCTGTCATTGGAATCAGTTTTATTTAAAATAGCATCCGGTGGGGGTCTAATGACGGTTAAAATAATCAAACCGACTCCCTTTTGGGGCCTCTCGACTGAGATATCTGTCAACCTCGCAATGTGGATATACTGCATTAAAGGCTTACTTAAGCAAAGAAGCGACAAATTCAATTACGTCTGTGAAGCGCACCCCCCTACACCGCCACCTCCCTCCCCCAAGCACTCGTCGCCGGTGTTTTCCCTCAGATTAAGCCTTAATCTCTTTCAAAGGCCGTATCAATAATATGACATTTTCCATCACAATAGAAATGAATAAATGCCAGTCAAACCTTTCTTCATTATTCCCCAGCATTCCCTCTTTGCAGTGCGAGTCGCTTTTGATAGCTCGTCCCTCTCTGTCATCCCGAACGCAGGAGGCTCCAATTTGAATACAGTAACACGGGCCCCTATTTATTAAAGCTTGGATTAACATGACAGGCAGTTTTGTCTGGGGAGTCTTTAATATGGCTCAGAGAAGCGATCCGCGAGACAGTAATGGTTTCGGGATAATATACTTGAGTGATGCCGCTCGCTTGGCGCTCCAAAGCAGAACAATGGCGGAGCACGTGGGCCGTGAAAAGTAAGGTGGGATTGTGGTATGTGGAGAGCCAAGAATATGAGTCTCTATCTATCCATCTATCTGTCTGTCTGTCTGTCGGCTGTTTGTCTAGCTGTCTGGGTAAAACAAAAGGATGCTAAGCCAACAAAGCAAACCGTATCCAAAGGGCACATTTTCTGCTCTTTTCTTTCCTCCTCTTTTTCTTTCAGAGCAGTGACAAATTTGGCCCTAAGCGTTTTCAAACACCAAGTCGGAATTTTTTAGGATTGTAAGCTGCGTCCCGTGGCGTCTTCCTGTTTCACTCTATTTCACAGCTGATGGCTGCTGTATGGCTTCCGCTAAAAATGCTCCCAGACAAAATGGCCCATCTGCCCTCAGACCCAAATTACACAGAGCAGGACACAATATCTCTGCGTGCTACATTTGGGATCGCACCGTCTTGTATTTACAAAGCCATCCATCCTGAAATGATTGCGCCAATCCTGTACTCGTCTGAACTCAGTCAGAGATTTCTCCATAAGTGTATTAGTAATAAAACTGAAACGGACCTAATGTACACCTCTGAGGATCAGCTTTTTATTTCTGCAGGTGTGTAGAACATGAAGGAGCCTGGTAGGCTCCGAGGGCTGTTTCACGATCAAACACACATCTGTTGCTGTTATCTGAGAATGGGAATTCAGGATGGGGGAGTGATAGTGAAGTGGATTAGAGGGGGTCCTTCTCAAACCCCTGGATTCCAATTAGACCCCATCTCTGTTCATGGCCACATGCCAAGAGCCAAACATGCTTATACAGAATGCAGCGGGATAAAAAGAAAACAAAGTCGATTAGAGGAGGAGTCAAAAAAAAAAAAAAAAAAAAAGACTAACCGCTAAACACTAATTCATGGGAGACCGAGTACGGCTATTTGGATTCCTGTGGAGTTTCAGTGCAAATGTAGTCATGATCTCTTTTAAACAGCACCCTTGTGGCTTTTAGAGAACATCAGTTGTGAGGGCCGGCAACAAAAATGTCAAATCACGATTCTTAAAAACATTTATATCATACAGAGTGTGTTTCATGAAACTAGTCTCCTGAATAAGATTGTAATATTAACATTATTGAAAGAAAGTGTACCGTGACCTAGGACATCACCAAATCAATACTGTAGTTGCAAATAGCTGAATAATTGAGAATTAAAAGAAAGCACAGCAATAAGAGAACCTTGTGTGTGTGTGTGTGTGTTCCTCAATGAGTATGTGTATAGCTCCAGTCTCAATCTGGGTACAATCTGCTTCAAGCCGATGAACGTACGTGTTTGTCATCAGTGAGGTGTTCACTACACAGATATGCAAGTTGCTCGGTCCATGCTGCGCAGAACGCCTCTCTGTTCTGCACCAGATAAGCGGGTAATTCATCAAGCCTGCCTGCCAAAGCCTGTCGTTCCTTCACAAGAATCCAGGCTGTCCCTGGCAGCACTCTGAAAAGTCACCTGCGTCCCACACATCTCCCTCCCTCGCCCTCAATTACCATGACGACATTAGGCCGGTCCTGGTGGATGACAACTGAGGAGACGCGTCTCGGCCTTGTCAGTGTCGCTGTTGTTTCCGAAGCGATTTAGAAACACAGAAAGGCCTAGAAACAGGTTTTTCTGATAAGATACGAAGGGAGGCTCTCCTTTATAACCACTTCAGACATCAACATTTCAGGCTGATTATCAGCGTGTAGGTAAATTTACCAAATTCAAAGACACAAAGACAATCTGAATGTGTAGGTGGAAGCGATGATGACTGAACCTTGACGTCATGGCTCATTAGAGGCCGAACATGCTGAAGTTTTGCCTGGCACATGCAATCAGGAAACACTGAACTCTGCATCTCAGCAGGAGGGCTGTGACTGCAGTGCCAACTCCAGGAGACCAGACCCGGTGGGGAGTCCAGCATGTACACCAAGAGCGCTGCCAATCATTTGCTCTGTGGTTCCTCACTTGAGAAGCAATCACACGCCCTCTTAGCCAAGAGCTAGTGGGCTGCTAACATCTGGCCTGTGGCGGCAAATAGGAAAACGAACAGGACCTCAAAACTGACAAAAAAAAAAAAAAAAACCTGTGTCTCACACGCAGGAATAAGGAAAATCAGTCCCGGGTGACCAAAAGGGCAAATATACAAGTCATTGACATTTGCTAGAAATAACGGACCATTCATTCATGGCCGCGTTGATGGTGGTCCATTTGCAGCGAGCGATTTTCAAGCCTCTCCATTAGGATTGTAACGGGGAGAAACTGCCCTTGGCATTGCCCCGTGGCAATCGAGCCTCAAATTGAGGCTCGGCTGGATAGCTTCGGCATCATTCGGTCACAGCACACTGGGTCACCGTAAAAAAAATAAAATAATAAAAAATGCTTCTATGGAGAATAGCACATCGTTCTCTCGCTGTCTTTCGTGTACGCTGCCGTCTCAGGAGGCAGCCAGACGAGCTCGTGACACCCTGCGAACAGTGCAGAATCAACGCGACAGCCTGTCTCGCTGTAAATCACCCCGCCCCTCCTTTACCTCTCGGCTCCCAGACACAAACTGCCGACAGGCGCGTTTAGCATCGTCTCCGAGCTCGATTAATGAGATGTTCGACTAATAACTGCTGATCTGTTTCCACCTGACAAGCTGTACACTTGAAAGGTAACTCTTTTCCCTCTCGCAGTCTTTACCTCTCATTGAAATTATACAGGGCGCTTGCTGTTGAAACACATCCGCAACGGTTTCTCGGAGGCCACAACGGCGCGACTGGTGTGAGATTAAAGGCTGCAGGAAGAAAAAGAATCATAAAAAAAAAAAAAAAAAAAATGAAACTTACTGAGCTCATGGAGGGACGAGTTTTATTTGCTCAAGACAGACTGTAGAAGGCTGGGATGTAAAGGAC
The DNA here is from genome assembly GCF_024256425.1 of Clarias gariepinus. NCBI lineage: Eukaryota > Metazoa > Chordata > Actinopteri > Siluriformes > Clariidae > Clarias > Clarias gariepinus. The sequence continues at coordinate 4,824,996 of NC_071116.1, read as the reverse complement.
AGACAAAGCCTTGGTTTAATCCAGCAGCTTGGGATTGGGGACCTTGTGGTTACCGTGACTCATAGGACACTGGCGTAGACGTGGCTGTTCCGTCTTGTCCGCTCCTTTCTCTATCTGTCAGAAGAGGTGATTACCTGCCAGTTCCTCAGTGAAAAAAAATAACCTCGACACAGACAGGCGTCTCCCTCAGGCAGCAGGCAAGGGAGCGCAATTGTACCCGTATACAAGTCGCTCACATGGCATGCAGCGCTGGCCTTCCCATGGACATATGGAAACATTCTACACATCCTCTCTCAATTACTGACTCGCCAACGGTGATGTCAACCGTGCCCGGGAATTACTCAGCTCCACATAGAATACAAGCAAGCAGGAAAAAAAAAAGAACAAGAAGAAGAAGGTGTACCTACAGCTAAACTTTAAGGGGGCTGTCAAAGATTTGACAAAAGTCTCTTTTCCTACAGTAGCTGATCTTTTTTCAAGTTCGAGTTTCCCCAGACGTGTATTTGCTCGAACCAAAGACGAACACTTACAGCCATCAAACTTCAGTGCTGCTCTGTTGGAGGCCTCCTTTTTTTTTTTTTTTTTAGTTAAAGAGACTTCCTCATTGAAATGTACGTACTAGAGTGAGGTGAGCGTGTGTGTGTGTGGCAGTGAATCTTCACATCTCGCCCACTTTTGTTACTCTCTGCTTTTAGACAGCATCCTTTCGAAGGGTCGAAAAAAAAGCATTTTGGGCCTCCGGTGCGGATAAATCAGGGACGTTAATTAGAAAGCGGGGATGAAGAGAGAGAGAGAGAGAGAGAAAAAAAAAACTTTACAATTACACAGAAAGAATTGAAAAGGAAAGTACAGTAAAGAAAATTAAGTCCTGCTGTAAATAATTAAATGCGTGGACGGATGAAATTATAAAGAAAATGGAAGAAAGTTAAAAAGAATAAAAAAATAAAACAACAAAAGAAAAAAGAAGGAAAAGGAAAAAAAAAAAATTAAGGAATTAGTGTTAATTGCGATGTGGCCTCCAAACCCTTAGAGAACACTTTGGGAAAATCAAGTGTGTGTGTGTGTGTGTGTGTGTGTGTGTGTGCGTGTGTGTGTGTGCGTGTGTGTGTGTGCGTGTGTGTGTGTGAATGAGTGAGAGAGAGAGAGAGAGAGAGAGAGAGAGAGGAGGGGGGCATATTAATATGAAATGGAATGGAACAGTAAAAGCTCTGGACAAATTCTCCACGGACTTTACACATTGATATGTTTGTGTGTGAGTGTGTGTAAGATATGGGCAGTGTGTGTAGCCTAATCCAGTGTTAACAAAGCACACCAGCAGATCCTATGACAAACATGTTACTGATGCCATTACATGAGCTGGCCAGTGGGCTTTTATTTACACGGAGCCTCCACTGAATAGGGTTTAGAGAAAACTGAGTGAGTGTGTGTGTGTGTGTGTGTGTGTGTGTGTGTGTGTGTGTGTGTGTGTGTGTGTGTGTGTGGGTGAAAAAGAAAGAAAGAAACAGAGAGAGAGAGAGAGAGAGAGAGAGAGAGAGAGAGGAATGCCTTGCTGCCTCTGAGAATGTGCCTTAATTGAGCACAAACAGAACATGTCCACTAATTAACGTTAATCAATTTACTGCAAAGAGCCATTATGACTCAAAAGCGTGAGAAACATGCGCACGCGAACGAGCTCGCTGAAAGCAGAAGGCATAATCATACTGTTTTAGTCGTGGACTGGCAAAACAACCAGCGAGCTGGAAGAACATCAGGAAAGCTTTTACAGCCTGGGGAAGAATGTGCATGAAACCCGTGCTGTATCCATCCATCCATCCATCCATCCATCCAGTCCCAAAATTAAATATTCTAATCATAGTCAAACATGCTTTCTCCAACCTTGGACAGCTGAGAAGCTACCTGTTAGGGTTTTCACACTTGAGCCTGCACCCAGGTCTGATTCCCTGGGTCATTCAGTCACCAGAGTCATAATCACAGGTTTGCTTTCTACAGGAAAACCGCCAGCTCCAACACTAACGCTTTTCTTTTATTCCTGGTACTAACTGGGCATTTTGGATGCCTAACATCATCGCACAGGCAGACGAGGAAGTGTGCTATGAAAAGCTTGGTTTTCTGCATCACCAGTAAGGTCCACCAAAAACCATCATCACAGATCACAAAAGTCTTTGGACACACCTCCTACAGTGTTCTTTTTACATTGTAAAACATTGTCAAACAGTTGATATTGAGATGCATCTGCTCCTCATGCTTTGTAAATCTTTGTGACTCTAAACGAACTTCATCTCTGCAGCAGAGCTCAGTTTTGGTCTTGATTTCCTGGGAAGATCTTCATGAGCGACAGTTTCATCATGGAGCTTGATGGGTTTTGGAAATGCACTTGACACAATACTGTTCTTGCAAGAACTGCTCCAAAAAGGCTGACCTTCATGTCTTAAAATAACAACTGACTGCTGTTGTGTTCTTTCATAGTTTTGAAATAACTCAGTATTGTTCTAAAATGCAGGAAAATAAATCACTAAACAAAAAAAAACGCTGAATTTGAAGGCGTGTCTAAACTTTTGACTGGTACTGTACAGTATGTTAATATGTAGGATAAAAGGCTTGTATGCCGTTCCTTCGAGGACGCTATCCAGTATATGAAGAAATTGTTCAGCAGAGAGAGAAGTGAATACTGGCGCATGAATCAGAGCACTCTGTGGTGTAGCTGTCGTGATGTCGACGAACAAGAATCTAACTTACACCCAATATAATACTTTATCTCCTGATATAACATTAACGCTGATAATGTTAAACGCCCAAAAAGACGTATTTCAGACCTTAAGCAGAAAGACAAAGACATACACAACTATATATATATTTATTCTCCAATTTGTTCACATGCTCAGCGTCAAACATTAGAAAAGTCCCTCCAGCTTCTATTTAAAAAACTGATTCTTCCCCTCATGACTAAAAGCTGGCATCTTGATGAAGTTTGCTGAACAAGACAGCGGATAGAGTAACGAATGCTAATCTTTCGGCGGCATACGGTACTACCCCCATAAAATGTGCAAGGAAATACATACAGTACAGAATAATAATCATCCTTTTTGTCTAATCAGCTATTTCTCCATGTGGTTTAGTGTAGACATTTACATGCCAGCTTTTAGTCACAGAATCTGGAAAGCAGCCTTGGAAAAGCGATCTCCGCTGAGATTTTGGCTTCAGATCGAATTGTTTTTGTCTCTTTTAAGACTGAGATGCTACAGGCAGTTAGCATATAGGTTAGCAGACACATAGCGGCTCCAAAGGTGGCTGAGGTGAGAGCACGACGTACAGTATATACAATACACATCAATATTCACGTTAGCGCATGTGATTAAACTAGAAAAACCCTAACGGCTCTCCATCATTGCAGCGCGGTTGAAGTTCATTTTTACAAGAATAGGATTTAAACATAAGATGTGGAAGTGGTGGCTCAGACAGCTAAAGCTTCTTTCCAACATTGCACTTTTATAATACATGTAAATCCGAGTATAAAAAAAAAGGTGATTAATCGTGATGTTAATTGCGAATATGACTGTGATTAACTAGATTAAAAGGTTTAATCGATTAGCAGCATTTATATAAACTTATTTATCCCTCTTGGAATTTCAGCATCACCTTTATTATGGTTTAATGCTCATGTTCATTGTTTTGGGCAACGAGTAATTGCCCAGGATGGAAAAAAAAAAACGTTGCACTTTAAAAATGTAGATCTTTAAGATCCTTCTTGCAGAAGCTGCCCTGAAAGAGGTGGCAGGCAGACTCTGCTTCCTCAGCCCTCAGACGTATGAAGATGTGTCTGATGAACAGAAGTGTGATCGCAGCTATCTCTACAAAATAAGCAGCGTGATCCAAATCGAAGAGCCTAATAGGTTTTATAGATCAACGGCATAGATTTTTTCGTCCTTCCCCTCGCTGTCTCTACCCGTTTCCTCACTTAAGTTTAATTCGGCTCAATTAAATCAACCCTGGCGGACCCGGAGTTCAATCGAGAGCACTATCGGTCATCAGTCAAATGTAGAAAAAACGCTCTTCATCCGGGTGACCTTGCAGATCTACCACTAATGCCCCTGCCTCCCATCCCCCTCCCCCCACCCCGTGAACAGGAACAGGCCCTCGTCAGACCTCCTTTTGCCCCGTCAATACTCGGAGGGAGTTTTCCTGTGCTTCCCCTACGACTGGGGGATTTCAAGGTGACAGGAAAACTTTCAGTCGCGGTGAGTTTCAGAAGGTCTGATTGCCGCTGTGACTCAATTAACCCCCTGCCGGAATCCGAGAGAGATGGTGCCCGTCAGAAAAGCTCAGGGAGAAAACCGAGGGAAAACGCATCTTATCAACTAATTGGAAAAAAAAAAGTCGTTTCGGTAATGGCGAGCAATGGGGCGTCGTTGTAGAGCTACTGCTTAATGAAACAGCATGCGAACCGTGGTCTGGATTTGAAATTTCGCATTCTGCGCGTCTCAGGCGGTTGAGGCGGCGGTTGGGTTGAGCAAAACCATATGCCATGTGTTAAATCTGCCCAGTGCCACTCATGGATGAGGTGTCATCGAAGAAGCTGGTGTGTAGCGGACTCTAAAACCACCAGGGCTAACAGCCAGCTCACCGCATACTGTAACCACAAACCACGGGCCATGAGTCATCTGGCTAAACGCTGTCATCATCTCGCCACTTCACACTGATTTTTAGATACTACAGCGCTCAAGCCACTTGGTTCCGCCTCTTTCGACCTCTTCTAAGAGCACTATGTTTTGCATTTCTTTCTTCAGTTTTTTTTTTCTTTAAACCGCAGTGTGACACTTTTACCAGCATGACTTTGTACACCCCATCATTCCTCCTCTTAGAGATTTGTCGTGTTATGAAAGGCCCAGGGAGTTTCAACGCGTTTCAAAACATACGTAACTTTATCTAGACATTCATCTCTAGTCTCGTCAAGTCTGTACCAGTCTGAAAGCTCCATGTGAGTCTGCTCTCGTTCCTGTGATCAACGATGGCTGTTTGGTCAATCATTTTAGCTGTGTTTAACAGCACAGGATTTCCCCCTTGCTTCATCCCCCACCCACTTGCCCTGTGGTGCACCATTCACACTCAGTACAGAGGAAGGAAAGAAACTGTAACTGTGCATAGGTGCAAAACTAGATGCAAGATATTCTAGTCTTTACCTAGCAATCCCACGCACAAGCACAGCTTAAAGCTAAAACCGAAACCAACACTCAGTGGCGTTATATCCGGGCTTGGCAATCCTTCTTTTCTAATCTTTACTTCATCCAAGAGGAGTGTTCTTGATCAGGGCTCAGTGGATCTCCTTGGGTGCTCAGACTAACCCAAGAAACCGAAAATATCTACATTTCATGAGTTATGGTAAACAGGCATGAGCTAGAAAAGACACCGAGCTCGAAGCAGAAGCAGCCGGATGGAGCATTGAATAATTACGTTCCCGTTCTCAGACCGTTTAATGGATTGAAAGCTTGCCTGTTTGAAGAAAAGCGAGCAATAAGCAAGCATGCAGGATATAAATAGGGTAAACAGCCATGAGTGGTGGCAGGGAAAAAAAAAAGATGCAATGTTCCTACCATTCCATTCTTCTTTGCATATTGCTGGAAATTATAACCTTTAATGAAAGTAAGCGTGTGTTTTTTTTTTCCTTAACTACAATTGATTCACATATTTCAAAGAGGCCCAGACGGAGGCTTTGATCATCCGGGATCAGTCGCAAAACAGGAGAAGAGAGGGAGAAAAAGTGCAAGAGAAATAATCAACTGTAATATACCTAGTCATTCCAGTCTCTGTTTCTTTCTCACTCTGTCTCATCGACACATACCTGGCCATCGGCCTCATCACTGCATCTGCTTTGCTCAGATTTTATAGCTTAGGAGACTTTTTTCATTTGACCAGAAGTCCAGTTTTACTGACGAAAGATACTTAGATGCACGTAACAAGAGCGAATGGATGTTCTCTCTTTTTCTTTTTTTCCTCCCAGAGTCCAAAAACATGCACATTAGGCTAACTGATATATCCAAACTGGTCGTGTATAAGTGTGTGCTTGTGCCCTGTGATGAACTTTAGCTGGCTGTTCCCGCCACCACGGTGTTTATGGGTTCTATGCCAGTGTTATTCTCCCATTCAATCCTCTGCTGTACTTAACCTGGTTCTGCATCCTCCAGTTGGCGACACCTGCTTCGGTCAACTTGCACTAAAACAAAAAGATTAGCTCCACGCCTGGCCGGCACAACGCCGATGTGCACCGCAGGTGAAAATCCTCCCTGAGCTTCTGGGAAATCTTTACACTTCTATTAGGTTGCATTAAGATGTCTGCAAACCTGACTGAGCTCTTAACCAATATCCCAGCAAATCTCGGAGTCTAATTGCACGAGCTCGGCACCTAATACCCAACGGATTGGGCCGAAGATCTTTCTCGACCATGAAAATCGTGCGTGCCTGCTTTCTATTCTTCTTTCACGCGAGGCTTTAGCGATCGATGCTGCCATCTGAGCCGTGAAAACAAAGCGCTGAGATTTCAGTCTGCTCTTTCTGAACTCCAACCCCCACAATCCATCGCTCTTCCCATGCAGACTGATGACGGAAGCGAACCGGTGCTTGTTTTGTAAGGTTCGGCGGGCCATGACCGGGATTACTCAAAAAGCAGCGTTGAGCCCAATGATGGATTCCTAATCTCCATTAGAAGGCTGCGTCTGGGCGCGGGCAGTAATTGCTTTTCCTGGTGAGGTAAGAGCATTAGGAGAATAAATACTGTGCTCCGGTTGTAGTCAGTGGCCATGCACGCCGATTAGGCCTTTTAATAAGATGAGCAATCTGGTGATAAAAATCAATTAGCCCTTCTCTTGAAAGGCAGCCTCACAAGAGGGCTGAACTGCTGTGGATTTACGTAGCACCGCACTCGCACATGCTCTAAAAGCAACTTAAGAGTCTACAATGGTGTAAACAGAAATGGGTCAGTAAATAACACACCCAAGTGATTTTTCTTGGGGGGAAAAAAAAAACGAACCAACACCACTGAAAAAAAAATCCCCAAGGACAATCTGAGTTCACCTGAAAGAGAGAAAAAGTGAGCACAGGTGTAACTCTGCTGCCTGGAGAGTCCTTAAACCAGGCCTTGCCCAGTCACAGCTTTGTGGCATTTTACTCGTGTGGGTATTTGTGTGTACGTGCGTAAGTGTATGTGTGCGAGACTCCGGTTCTGTCACCTCTTTTCACGCCTGCAGGAGGAGGCCGCTGAGCGTCTGCTGAGTTCCGCCTGTCCAGCTTTAACAGCAGATTGAGAAAGAATCTGCTTGATTGAAACCCCCGTGTGCATCCAATCAAACTTCGCTGCTGGACCTTCTTCATCAGAGCAGCAGGGGCAACAGAGGAGCATCATGGGAGATGACACGCTGTGCCCCGCGAGCATCCAGGCACCCGCGACAGCACTGAGACGCCAAGTTGTAGTGAATACAACTTAGGGAAAAAAAAAGTTCATTGATCGATCAGTTGTCTCTCAACAAATGACGCAAGTCGACAACTTTGTCTTCCGAACCAAAAACCCCAGTTACCAGTGAGGGTCCTTAAAAAGCGAGCGGGGGTCACTGAGAGACAGACCCCTGCGAAAGTGCAGTGGCAAGGTGGCAGGCACGCTGAGAGAAATGGGCTCTGTGGGTGAGGAGGATAAATTAATTAGGGCAGAAGCTGAAAAAAAATAAACGTAGAGATCACGCTGAGAAAAATACATTTCCCGCCGAGATCCGTGCCCTTTATTGATCGCCACTAAACGCTCCAGCTGGCATGGCATGAAATATTCATATTTCAATTCTGACAGCTGTTTTTGGAAACTGCTCCATTATGGGACACTAAAACTCAATGAAAAACCCGAGAGCCATAAATAAACAGAGCGCTCGCTCAGGGTCATGCTGTTCTAGAGGTCCGGAAGTCCAGGGGGGTTCCCTTAGCAAAGACAGAGGAGAAATTAAAAAGAGAAAGACAAAGAGGGAGGGAGGGAGGGAGGGATGCCTTTACTTGACCATCTAAGTTTACTGGTAATGTGCCAACAGTCCAGGGAGTGGAGTCGAACCAGATCCAGCTCCTCCTACCTGAACTGAAAATCCTGTCGAGTGGAGACGACTGGACACAGTATGTCTCTGGATGGATAAGTCTTTCAGAAGGAATTGGGACACTCCAGCGCTCGGATTTTGGTTCTGCAGTGAGGACTAACTGATGCAGCGTTTTTTTTTAACCTTGACACCAGGGTTAAACAACACAGACCATCTAAACAGTGATCCAGTACTTGCGTTTAACCAGAAAAAACCCGATCCCCAAGCATAGCACTACTCACAGCTGACTAAGAAAGAAGACATGCTCGTGTCTCCAGAACACACATAGGGTCACTGACATGATGGAATGGAGACGGTGGCAGTAAATATCAGAATTAAACCCAGCAATTAAAGGCAGGGGATATTAGTATTTGCATAATGTTGCAATTATATTTCCAACATGTCTATCAGACTTGGTAATCACTTGTCTCCAGCAGTTTAATTACAGCTCGGTGACGACTACTTAATGTGATTAGATGTTATACCTTATTGTTTCTGGTTGAGTATTATATCAATTATGGCAGCGTCTCCGTCGTATCTCTGTCAGGACACAAGGACGAGGACTCGACTCGAAGTCTTTATGTGAAGACGCGCTCAGGTAAAGACATCCTTGTGCGAATTGAATAATCTACAACGGCGTTCATCTTCATTCAGAACTGTTGCAGGGGAAATCAAATTTTTTTAAAAAAAAGGAAAGAAAAAGAAAAACACACATTACACTTCTTTTGCATAATTGTCGCAGAAGTAGTGTATCGCTTTGATTGAGCCACAGCTTGGTAATTGTGGTGTAAACAGTCAGCTGTCACTGCCACTCCGGATCTTCCTTACTTTCAGTTCAGCTTGTTTTCACAATTTTTTTTTCCCCCAGAGCGCAGGCATGCAGACCGTAGTGTGATTGAAATAATTACAGGGTGTGTGTTACCTGTGTTGACTCTGGATCTCCTCCATCACTCACACACCGTTTGTGTCTACCCATCAAGGTTTTTTCACAGCCGTTTGCTCATCAGCAGAGCAGAGAGTCTAACGCGTCTCGCCGCCGCTCTAGTCCTGACGCTTGCAATTTCCTAGTTATTTTCGTAAAAAAAACTCATACCCCTGTTTATGCAAAAAGGTCCGCCGTTGCCGTAGCAATGATCAAATTTATCTGACACGGGTGGGTTCGTTTTAAGCCAAGAGAGGACACTCGGATCTCATTTTGTAACTTTTTTACAAATTCAGTTTGTTCAACATGTAGCAATCAGCAGCTCTGGTAGTTCGTATGGTCACACGCACTAACGAGCCCCTGGGTTCGGTCCACGTGGCCGACGAAGGTAATACGAAATGTCAGAAGAGATCTCATCGGGGCAGCCGACGTGCCTCCGGCCCTCATTTCACCGCTGTCTATTTATCTATCGATTAATAAATGTGATTGTATGGAAATCGTGTTGAATAATACATATCACACCAGAGTCGAGGGATTCTGAAGGATCACGAAGAGAAAGTTGAACAGGCTTAACGATGCCATGCCATGCGATTAAAGTTTAAAATGTGAACTGCATGTCATTCGCGCATAGGTTATCTCTGCTCTAGAAATGTCAGCGAGAAGTCCTTGAAAATGGCCAGTGTGTCAATGGCAGGCTCCGGTGTTCACGCTGCTTGTGCCTTTGCTCAGTGGGAGAGCGCCAGTCTTCCTGTTCGTTAACTTCCCTGGCAAACAGGTCGAGGTGTCCTGTTCCTGGAGGAGAGTGGTTTATTAAAGTCAGCGAGAAGGCGCTGGCAGGGCGCCATCGCTCTCTCGCTCACACACACGGCCCCGACAGCGACGTAAACTGTCCCTAAGTGTCGATTCGAGCTAGCTATTACTGACAGAACAGCACTAAATCCTGCTTTATCACTGTCCGAAGGAGTGCGAGAGCAGACTCGCAGACTCCCACACTCGCACAAGGTTCTGGTCTGGAGAAAGCGTCTGGTCGAGCAGCTAGAAGATCGAGCGAGGGGGTGAAAAATAAGAACTGGCAGAGAAACAGACACTTTCTCCTACACTTGTACAAACTTAACTTTCTCAATTTTTTTTTTTAAATCAAGGGACAGTGAGCTTGTGGCGCTGCCTGTCTGGACATGCCACGGAAAAAAAAAGCCGGTTTTAAAGCCTACAGATATTACAGGAAATTAATTCATGCGGCTTCCTGAAAGGTCTATCCGGGCCGGGGGTGTATGGGACTGAGTACAGGCTTCCTATGATTCCGTGCTTGCTGTGGGAGAAATTTGAACCAGGTTTGAAAAGAAATGGAAGCTGGGAAGAAGAAAAAGAAGAGGCAGATACACTCTGTCTGAAACTCCTTAATCCTTACAGACCATTAAAAACCGTATACAAGAGTCCAGCCTTTGTGGCATTCAAAAGAACTCCTTTTATGTCTTTTTCTTCCTCTTGCTTTGGAGTGTGGAAGTGTGTGTGTGTGTGTGTGTGTGTGTGTGTGTGCTCGTGTGTGGGCATAAAGTAAACACCGCTGTGTGACAGCGTTCGCGGCATTACGGCCGCTCAGGACAATTATGGGCTGTCACTATGGTTACCCAGGAGCACAGTGGAGCACTGGGGTATTAGTGAAGGAGCTGGAGCGAGACAGACGCACACCTTAGGAGAACTCTGACCAACCTAATAACTCAAGATGTTCATACACATGGTTTCATTTTATATTCGGTCTGATCTGGATCACCAAGCCGCAACAGTAACCAAAAACAAAATCATTTCCTTGGGGACGCTAAAGTTGGATTACTCTGTCATCGGCACATTCAAATGATCCTGAACAAAACCTTGACACGAGCAATCGCATTTCTTATTTGCCTACAAAATACATAGTACTTTAGTAAGAAACCAGACACCAAAAATAAATAACACCATGGTACACGATGTGGTAAAGGGGGTGCGGTCAAGTGCCACCTATGAGCGTATGGCAAAATTGTAGAGAACCTTGATGTGGTTTATGTGACTCTTTACTAAGTCTTAGCGCTGCTAAACAAAGTTTACCATATATGCACTGTCCTGGGACGAGTTGCTTGGGTTCAACAGCAGGACACTAAGTTTGATTTGGTTTTGCACAGAGTTAAGCTCTACTTTCTCCATCTCCTGCTTCCTCCTTCCCAACCGCATCCACCATGATTATCATTAAGCCCACACATAACCAACAGAAAAGTAAACTACAGCTCTAAATATTCCATCACAATAGTTTTAAGTTTCAGTAAGTCCTGCAGTAGAATCATTAGTACCAGTACCACATTCCCCCCATCCGGAAGACCCTCACACATCCGCGTACCATACTTTCTCGATTCAATTTCGCACGCCCGTTGTTGCTCTGTTCAAACGCGTCAGCTAATCCACCCTCAAACATCGTACACACTCTTAAAACTGTAATAACCCTCTACACTTCGCATCTGCTTGAGTCTCCAGCAGCATTTGTCTTGGAGAACATGGGTAATCCCTTTTAAGTGTCGCAAGCACTCCGGCGTGGAAATAAGACGCTCGCTCTTCTTCAACCGAGCCGAATGCGAGCGAGTGGCTCTCCTGCTTGTATGATCAGCTTGTTGGATGTTTTTTCAATTGCACACACAAAAAAAAAACAATGCAAATGTTGCTGCTGCTCAAAGGTAAGGCTTGGTTTCATAAGACGATGTCTGTGAATGTCAGCGCTGTCGTGTTAGACTGGTATTATAACTCATTTTAATGTCCATAGCCAAGATGGCTGAAATGTAGATCTATTCTGTAGTTGCTACTTTTAACCCATTTTCTACTACATTAAGTTTTTATTTATTTATTTATTTATTTTTTTACGTACAAACATTTGAGTTCCAAACTTCTAAAGATACGAACATGTTAACCCCGCATGGGTGCTAGCTCGCCCTATGATTTGGAGATCACAAGCTTGAATCTCGTGTGACGCTGTAGCCTCCCGCAGCCGGGGGCCTCAAGAGAGCTGTTTGGCCAAGCTTGCTCATCTCAGAGGTGAGTTATGGGAGACACTTGGCGCTCTCACGTCAATCACGGCTCTACAGCCAATCACGGGCATGAAGAAGTAGAAGGATACGTTCAATCGCAGAAGTTAGATCACATGTCAGGCGTACATTGTCACTTGCGTGCAGCTAGCATTCTCTGCAAGTGCAGTAGGAGCCCAGGATGTCCAGAAGCTGGTACTGCTAAGAAACGCCAAGCAATAATAATGGAGACAAAAGGGAAAACTACAGCGAATGGAGCAGGAGGGAAAGATGGGAGACATTGTGTACTACTGTACTCTATACTGTGTATAGTCTATTGTTCTAGTATTCCAAAAACTAACTGGACTTACCAACAAACAAATCTGACCTTTTCCGCTCTCAAAACGGAACTTCTTTATATGTTGGGGACTTACTGTACTTTGGTCATTTGCCAATACTCACAATCTAGCTAGCTCTTACCTACGGCACAACAGCCAGCTAGCAGGGAAGACAAACGTGCTTCCTCCAAGACAAATCAACCAGAAGATTGACTTTGGGATAGCAACGGTTAGCGGCACTAGCCCATCGCGGATACAATCGAGCATACAAATAATGCTGCTTAAGCATGCACAGCCATAACCACGAGACGTGGAGAGTAAAAAGACTAACTCCAGTTTCCCTGTGATAGCACTCAGTGCTCCAAATAAGGCTGGGAAAAAGAACCTGAGGAAAAAGAAGGTGTCAACACCCGCTGAGCCGCCGCCGATACGATTATTGTGTGTGGGAGCGTTTACTTCTAGCGCCAGCACTCGCAAATAACACATAAAAGACGAACTGCAGGCACACAACTCTGTTTGTGCTTTACAGGAAGTGCCACATATCTTCTTTTGCATATACACACACTCTTCCTTCCGTCTGAACTATGCTCATCCCAGGCCCAGCAGGAAGAGAATACAATGTCTATATGAATATATGAATAACTGAACATCACAGCAGCAAAGTCGGTGGCAGTGGCAAAGATTCCTGTGTGTGTGTGTGCATCCTGACACATGCCCAGATGGTGGGCGGCAGGGGTCTCCATCCCCCGCCCCGTCCCTGTGGGGGTCACCGGAGAGGTGCCATTAGACCCCAACGCCTCACTGCGGCACACGTACAGCCACACACACACGCTCATGCTTAACCAGGGCCAAGCGAAGTGGGAGAAGTGACATCATCAGAGCGCAGCGGTGGGCACCTGGTGAGTGTGTGTGGGAACAGATGGCAGGAGGAGAGCAGGGCCTTCCACCTCGGGGAGCGGAGGAGGAGATCAGCACAAACGCACACACACTCGTGGGTGGGGCGGGGGGCTATGTGCAGCGCTGCATCACAAGGTGTCAGATTTGTAAAAGAGTGCTGATCAAATGATTAGTTGAAAAATGAATGCTAAATATATGTTTCTATAGATCGTATTAACGACATCATTAACCTGAATCGCACTTACAGGCTAAAATTTATATAATCATAATTTGCAGTCATTTAGAATAAATCACACTCGTTAGGGGGAAACTCAGTAAGGTTCCAGTCACAGACTAAAATTTTCAACTTGACCAACTATGAAGATATATTTCAAAAATCAGAGGTTGCTCTTTGGGTGGTACCTGGTTTCTGGCTTTGCATTATGCTAAGTATTATACTTTTTTTTTTTTTACACTGTTTGAATTCTCAACCCAGTTTCATCAAAGGTAATAATTCATTTTAATGGGCAGGATATCAATGTGTAGCCAATGCATGGGTGCTGTCAAGTTTTGGATGGCCAGTAGGGTAGTCAGTCCAGTATGAGGATTATCCAGTATGGGAGGTCGTCCAAAATGTGGTGTGGTCACGTAGTACGAGTATTGCCCAGAATGGGAGGTCATCCAGTAAGGAGGGGGGGGGGAGAGCTTGGGGGGCTTGTCCAATGTGGGGGTCTTTCCAGTATGAGGAAAGGACACACCAGATTGAGGGGGGTCGTCAAGTATGGAGGAGGATTGATCAGTATGGGGATCATCCAGAATGGGTTTTGTCCAGTATGGGGATCGTTCACAACGGGTCTCTTCAAGAATGGCGGGCCATCCAGGATGAGGTTTGTCCAGTATAGGGATTCAGTAGGTATGGAGTTTATCCAGTATGTATGAGGATCGTCCAGGATGGAGATCACTCAGGATTGGGTTTGTTCTGTATGGGGATCGTCCAGTATGGGGGTTTGTCCAGTATGTTCAGTGATTGTCCAGGATGGCGATCATCCAGTATGGGGTTTGTCCAGTATGGGGATCGTCTAGGTGACACAGAGGATGAGGTGGTGTCTGTCTAAACTGAACCTAGGACACACTTTCTGCTGAAAGTGAACTGGCTTTGATAAAAATAAACACTTTCAGATCCAAAACACTGGTTTTCTCCCCCACTATGGTGGGATAGGAGAGTGACAAATAGATTTGGTCAGCAGCAGCAGTATCTGCAGTGATGAAACACGCACTCAGGTTGCAGGCAAAGCTTCCAATTTACCCGTCAATCTACATCCCTATCCTCAGCTATGATCACAGGTAATGGGTAATGCCTAAAAGAATAAGGACATTAATGCAGGCAGTGGAAATGAGGTTCTACCGCAGGGCTGCTGCCAGTTATTGAGCGAGGGGACGCTCAGAGAACTGTATCATGTTCTTATGTCTCACTTGTTGGAGAGCCCAAAGCTAACCCGGGACGTTTATTTTACAGATGGTTTCAGAGCATCCCAAGAGAAGCTGGGAAGAAAAAAAAAAAAAACAGCTCATGGTTTTAATAAACAGCCAGAATATTATCGCATGTGGGATTTTACAAGTTTACAATTAAAGAGGTCCCTGACTGCTATAAGTGTGAGAAAAGCTGATCTACTTCACACTCATCAGAGAAAGCACAACAGCGCTCGCCCTCTCAGCCCGGGAGCTGCCGAGCAATATGGGGAAACTAAATAACAGCACGGGAACAGAAAACGAAACAGTGAGAAAACACTCCATAATATAACAGTCACAGAAACACTTCCATCATTTTGCAGAACTTAAAGTCTAATTGCTTTAAATATGGCTTATTTTTTTATCCATTTCTTTTTTTAAATGAACTTATTTCATTTAACAGGCTGTTGGAAATTGTTCTTGGCACTGTATCAAAAGTGAGAGGTGTTAGAATTATTAAAACGTTTGCTTTTTAATTGTGCTTGTCACCAAAATAAACCTGACCTAAAATACACACACATAATTATTTTAGTCCAATTTTTACCATTAAAGTCAGGCCTCGATTTGTGCACACACACACACATACATACACGCACACACACAGAGCTATATAGACAATATGAATGAGATGAGGAAGACAGGCCGTGCGAAGGAGGCAGGCAGGCTTGCTGCACTTATTGACTTGTCGGTGAAAGAGCTTGATTTCGTCTGTCTTGATTCTGCCCCGGCATATCAGCGTCACGTCGCAGACTGAAGTTTGTTATCTGCTTTAATTAAATAGATTTAGCGCTTCTGACAAGGAGAGCCGCGCTGGAAGGAAAACAGGGAGAGGCGCATCCATCGATATTTATCTGATAGAGGCGGTTCGTCCTGAGCTGCAGGGTGCACACACACACACACACACACACGTTCACAACTCTGCAAACACACGTTGTTAATGGAGTGTCATCCCTAAGAGCTCACCGAACGCTGTTTTTGATGCTGCACGACATTTAAAATCTGAGGTTTGTTGCTAAATTGATGAACGAGGAAGAAGTATTGCTTGTTTGTGTTTAGCGGCTTCTGAGAACCATGTGACAAATCATTTCTTAAAGTCCACCGGTACCTTAGCATACAGATTTAACACGCATGTGTTACACCGGGGAGATTTTACCCCTTGACTTACACACTGTAAATATTGGTATCTGGTGCACTGCAGTGTCTATTTTTTTGCACAGTACATGTGAGCTACTTCTGTGATTTGTTCACAACTAAGAAAGTTTGTAGATCCGCGGCCCGTTCGTATCTGCGAATGTTCTTAAGTCGGGGACTTGCTGTATTACTACTATGACCAATTTCCAACACTTTACTCATGTTTTTTTAAATATAAAAACAATCAAAACATTAAGAAAAGACATGTAAATAAAGTAGGATATGAAATTAATAGACATTAAACTTCACTTAACCTAAATTTATGATTCCTCTTGACATTTGCTGTCTTAAAAAACTGAAAGTGGCTCCCTTTTCTTCTCGTCACCATACCCAACATGCTTAGGATACATGGTGCGACATCCTCACTAAATCCTGCACATAATGCCAAAAAAAAAAAAAACCCAGCTTGGCTTTCCACTAACGCAAACAAGTTTTGACGTTCGCGCAACTTAGCCGAGGTGAAAACGCTTTGAATGTCGAGGCAAATAAAAAAAAAGTAAGCATTCATCTGCCGAGGTATTACTGCAACAGTATTGTGTCCTCATCGTATCACACAAATAAACTGACAATAAACTGGATTCAGAAATTTGCCACGCGCGACAGCAGACGCATCTCAGAATCTCACTGGCTGTTTCTGATAACAGGTACAGAGGGGTTCGCGCTACACGATTCATCACCTAGAATATCAAATGCACAAAAAAAGATCTCTAAACCCATCACGCTGCATGAGCAGGACGCGGGTTAAAGGCTCCCCCCCCCGGAGACCCCGATCTGACCCTCGTGCCTATCCAGGGATCACTACGCGTGTGCAGACCATCATCTGCTCAGCCGAAACCGCTCCACTTCTGCACCAGGAACACAAAACGAGTCCATGAACGGAAATTTTAATTAGCCACTTGGAGAACGATTAGCTTCCTGCTCGTCACTGCTTTTCTACAAGCCAGGAAAAGGAAGTTTTTCTCAGGCACGCTGCCAAACCTTGTCTTTTTTTTTTTTTTTATTCCTCTTGAATGACGTCAAAAAAAAAAAAAAAGGATGGAGTATGCTGATAACTAATCTGCGGCTCATTCTGGTGGTTTTGTTAACGCATGTGCTGAATAGCGCGGGAGACTCTGGGACTTCAAAACGAGAGCAGAGAGAGCGAGACTGTAGAGACAGAGAAAACTCCAACCCTGACAACCCTACGGCATTGTCCCTCATTCTCTCGTCTCTCCAAAACCAATCTGTTCCCGGAGACAATGGCGTCATGTCTGCGAGAAACGCCACGATTTAGCTTCCCTTCTCTCTCCTTTTTTTTCAGCATTCAGAAGCTTTAATGAAACTGGAATGCGTTCAGGCTTCTAATGAATGGCTTCGTTTTAGTGGTGCGACTCGCCCCCCGTCTCCCCCCCCTCCCTCTCACACACTGGAGCTCGCTGAATTCTGCTTTTTAACCAGTTTGCGCAAGTGCGTATGTGTGTTGAACATGTTGCGTCGGTGCACTAAAGCACACCCCTGTCCTCGCTGAGTTCATATTAAACTCGTTGATCATCGCCGCCTTTTAAACTAATAATCGATGCAAAAACTCGGTGCTGCACGGAAAAGAAAAGAACAAACCCGTCGTTAATAAGCCGCTTTTCCTCCGTGTGCGTGTTTGTGATGTTAAGTAAAGTGCGACCCATGAACTTGTCCTAAAAGGTGTGTGTGTATGCGCATGTGACTGTGTGTGTGTGTTTGTGTGAAGCACTTGAACATGCTGATTGATATTCCTGAATATGTTCACTGCTAATGAATCCCAACTGAGTGTTTGGAAGTGTGTGTGTGTGTGTGTGTGTGTGTGTGAGAGAGAGAGATAGAACTCAACCTAAAGTGAGCTCCATGTCCAGAATGGAGAAATGAAGAGGGATACTTTATGTTATGTGTGTGTGTGTGTGTGTGGTCCATGTCCATCAGCTACAGCATGACTGTACTTATTTTTCAGTTCCTGATCATGTTTTATTCACCAATTCACACAAACACACACACACACACACACACACACACACAGAATGATGACGAACCACAATGAAACCCAAAGTTGAGAAGCTCGTTCATTCTCTGACCTCAAGAATTCCTGCCACTTATGATGTTGCCGTGGCAACGATCCTGGCATGAAGACTAATGACCCGAGCGCAAGGAGACTGTGTGTGTCTGTGTGTTTGTGAGTGTGAGTGAGTAAGTGAGTGAGAGAGAGAGAGAGAGTGTGTGTGTGTGTGTGTGTGTGTGTGTGTGTGTGTGTGTGTGTGTGTGTGTGTGTGTGTGTGTGCACGTGTGTTGGCACAGAGAAACAGCTGGGTTTCTCGCTCTCTCATTTACACCTAAATATGCTCAGGGTGAGGGCATTGGTGTCAAACCCCTCACATGCGTGCACACACACAAACACACACACACACACACACACACACACACACACACACCACATCACTGCTAAGCACAAACAATCCGAGCTTCCTCCAGCACACACTCCTGCAGCTCCAGACTGTACACACGTCTCAACAGGAGCTAGATCACAGAGCAGCAGGGATGTCTACGACACCTGGACAGAAATCTGACGTCACGTCACGTGACCGTGGACGCTGTAACAAAACATGTTTCGGCTCTATTTAATATTTAAATTAATGAAGATAAAACTTCAATATATAAAAATCTATTTAGTGATACTCAGAAACTTTGCAAGGCATACAAAGCATTTATCAGCATACGAGTGAACGAACCAAACACCGGCTGAGTCGCGCGTACGTCTGGGAGACGTTTGAAACGTGTTTGCGTCAGTGGAAAGCCAAGCAAAGAAAGTTTACTTTTTTTGTGTGTTTTTTTTTTTTTTTTTGCATTTTGTGCAAGATTTAGTAAAGACTTATAAACATGGGTCCCAAGATTGTTATCGAGGACGGTATCAAGAAGAAAAAGGAGCCGCTTTCAGTTTGGTTTTTAAAGCAGCAGATGACGAGAGGAATCATAGATTAAGATTAAGTGAGTTTTAATGCCTGTTTATTTCCTATTTTACTTCATTATATGTCTTTTCCAAATGCTTTTTATGGAAAAAAATATGATTACAGTATTGGTAATATTGGTGATATTTTGGGGGACTGGAACAGATTAACGGCGTTTACATGCATTTTGCAACACGATGAAATCCACTTTAAGAATATGCTGAGGTGTCACTTTATATAATGTTGTGACAGAATCACAACACCGATCGAATCATCATCCCGATATTGTCATGATAATATCGTATCGTCTTGCCCTCTGTGATTTCCCTCCCTATCGTCTGGACTTTTGGACCAACCTGTACATCCTCAGCCTCCAATCTCTCCATCTCTTTCTCCACACGTTTACACGTCTCTGAACTCGGGGATGGATTTCCAGGATTTAGACTCAATCCCTGACTCACACTGAAGATGAACAGACGCCTCTGAATTGTACCGAGACGTCTGTCTGACACGCAGCCGGTGGCATCGATTATAACCAGAGCGTCTGTCTATTAGTGTGAGAAAACGTTAAGCATTGTGCACTACGAGCTGTTTTAATATTATCCTTCGCAACTTTCGCTCGGGCTGAATGAAACGAGACCTTGAGGCTGACACCTCAGCGTTAGCAGATAAATACATCTCGGGAAAAGATTTCTGCCAAAAACATCAGCATTAACGTCAGGAGCGGATGCGTATGACACGGCTGAGAAAAAAAACAAAAAAAACAACGCAAAGTCGATTATCCGCGCCCCGGATGCGGGGACCTTTTATTAACACTGCAATATTATTTAGAGAGAGCATCAGATTAATTTCCTTTGGCAGCGTGCTTCTGTTTCTGTCTCTCATTACGTCACCAGCATGCTTCTCTCGGGCAGCAAAGGGGGCGTGGCCAGTGTGTCCGTCATTCCCCCCCCCACTTCGACACCAATGCACATGACAAAACAATCCTGAACTTCAGTCCTGTGCTTTCTGATCAGTAAAGTATTTCAGTTCAACTTTATAAGTCACGGGAATCACCAGGGATCACCCGATACAATATTATCGCGATACCAAGGTGCCGATTCCACCTGTATCGTGATTCGATATAATTTATTTATTATAATTATTTTTTTTTAAGATTTCATAATTCTAAACAAACTTCAAAAATAATTCGCAAGCCTCCGAGTGGTGCAGTGGTTAAGCGCTCACCCTATCATCCAGAGATCGCTAGTTCGAGGGTGTTGCTGTAATCTCTCGCAGCTGGAGGTCTAAAGAGAGCTGATTGGTTGAGCTCTCTCTAAGAGCGGAGGGATGAGAGGTACATCGTGCTCCTGCATTAATCACGTCTCTACAGCCAATCAGGGGCGTCTGTGAGCTCATGCAAGCGGAAGGAGGAGGAAACACATGATAGTCTCCAGCCTTCCCGACTGAATAGTAGTAGTAGCCTTAATGTGGAGACCCCTAGTGACGGGGAGGAATTGGACACGACTAAATTAGGGAGGAAACTCGGGGGAAAAAAATCCAAAAAATAATAATAATAATTCGCACCTACCACACAGGTTGCTGTGCTGCCTGATAATGTATAAATACTTTAGCACACCACCTGTAGGAATATTAAGGAACTGCAACACTTTATCACCTCAAATGCAAACATATAAATAAAAAAAAAACGATTTAGGAGTCAAAATCATGAACTACATAAAACCGTGAATCAATGGTTCACCACACCTGTAATGTTTATTAATTAACAATTATTTAAATAACACTAATGAAATCCCACCCGAGACGAGATCGAGCGGGAAGTGAAAGTAAATATTCCCGCACGCAGCACAGAGCGTAGGCGTTCCAACCTACAGCTGAGGATTGCATCACATTTACGATCCAATTGAGAAGAATCATTCGAACGCATGCATCATATGCGTATACGCGCGAGCTCTGCTTCAGAGGCGGTTTCTATTACACGTGGCCCCACGGTGACACCCCGTGGTGTGTGTTTGGTTGATTGTACTGGGTCTCTTTCCCATCAAAGCAGGCAGCAATTAGGGCGAGTCTGGCAGCTGGGGCTGAACCCGGCACTGCAGCGCGAGCCCGAAACGCAGCTCCCCTCAGGAGGCCTCCCAATTATCCCAGCCATGCTCGCCATCACACACACACACAGTTACTTCAGGCTCCCACCATGACCTCATCACAGACCCTAATTTAAGCTGATCTGAGCAGAGGCCTTCAGCTACAGAGCGAGTGGACAACTTTCAGTCAACACGAGTGTACAGCTACACACTCCCGCTCTTAAATCCGCTCACAACCAAGCACCTCGTTTCCACAGCAGCAGCTCCGACAGCTGTCTCAGCCGTAATGTTTATATTAACATCCTCCTCCTAATACGCTATAGTTTCTATAGTAACAACTCATTCACTCGTCGCTTCCTCCACAACATAACAGGATGAAAAAAAAAGGTTGGTTATTTAACAAAAAAGACACATCGACGTGATGACATTTTGGTCAGGAGGTGACATTTACGGAATGAGTCTCCAGTATCAGTGATTTGTAACACTCGCCACACGGGTCACATGATCAATTCTTTAATACGATTGAAATTTCTGTTTAAGCGGACGTTGATCTAAAAAGGAGTGTGTTTAATCCGGAAAAAGCATTTCATCCGAATAGAACTTTTCAATATTTTATGTGCAAAGTTGTTCTGCTCGCTGTGAAGAATTCAATCTGCAACAGAAAAAGTTTTTTTCTCCAACTTTGAGGTTCAGTTCTACTTCTCATCATTCCTGAGAAATCCCGCTGTAATTACAAGAAGTCAGTGCCACCTGTGATTGGTTAGACGCTTCACTACATGCTGAATGGGCGAGCCAATCAGAGCTCTTCCCTCAGCCAGAGACCCAGTAGATGAAAGTGGGAGAGAGCTGTTCTCAACAAGGACTTCCTAGCAGAGATGCTATATGATTTTCCCCACATGCACACTGAAAAAAATATATTTATTCCGTCCCAAAAGAAACAATCAGATCAAGTGTTTACTGAAAAGATCATCATCAGATGTTAAACCGGTCAGACAGTTCTTCGCTGTTAGACGAAAAACATTCCACTTTTGTCTGGCAACAGCCTGGATCATTTCCCTATAACAGAACCCCACATTGTGTCTTATTCCCAACTCATTACGGAATGACATAATCCCTGTAGAGTCTCCAAACCTACATGACGTTCCACACAAAGTGGATCGATCTAAAAATCTAAAGAAGCAGCCAGTCAGGCTGACGTCTCTTTCTCGTTCCCGCCTCTTTCTCTCCCGCCTCCGAGTCTCCCTGCGTGTTTGGTTCCCATGGACATCGCTTTCAACAGGGTCTGAATCAGATTAACCCTCGTGGCCGTCAACTCAGCCCTGTCTGCTAATCGGTCCAGACGAAAAGAGATCGCTCGAGGGGAAAATGCAAAGTGCCGATAAGGGAAACAGGAGCGGTGTCGCGATGTACCATGTATCCACCGGGGTTCTGGAAGAACACGCCTATACTAAACGCAAAACAAATACCAAAACAAGTATTCTTGAAAAGTATTAAGCAGGGTACGGTTAGAAAAAAAGCGTGCTAAAGATTATGACACCACTGTGACTCTGTCTAGAAGAGGCCGTAGACTGAAAGACATTGACTGGAGGGAAAAAAAGGGATTAGTCAGAGAAGCCACTAAGAGAGTTCAGATGTCACACGACAATCAGAGGCAGGAAAAGAGTGGCGAGTTGTAGCAGTTACTGGAAAATGATGAGACGATGAGACCAGAACTGAAATTTATGGCCGTAGTACAAAGAGCTACATTGGGCAGAAGTCAACAGAGCTCGACTAGTAAACTCAGTAAAGCTGTGAATCACAGGAAGACCTTCGATTCAACTGGAGTGACTCAATGCTATAGTGCGCTATAGTCTTTACCGCTTTATCCTGGATACACGAGGAGCCTGGAGCGAGTCTGTCCCAGGAGACTTGGGGTACGAGGCGCCAATTCATCACTCATTCACACACTATGGGCAATTTGCGAACGCCAATTAGCCTAACCTGCATGTCTTTGGACTGTAGAAGGAAACCCACCAAGCACTGGGAATTGAACCTTAACAGTGGGGTGACAATGCTAACCACTAAGCCACCATGCCGCCCAACTGGATTAAATTTTTACTGATTTGATTTCAAAATTTATTACAGCGTTTGAAGCATTAAAAAGAATTAAAAAGTATCAAATTAACTGTCACTGATTGATCTTGAACAAAGCAATACTATTTTTGTTCTTTTTACCTGGCAGTCCTTTTGGTGGCATTAATGCACCAATAATCTATAAACTAAAAAGAAAAAAAGAAAAATCAATACTCTTGCAAAATGCGAGGATGTGTAAAAGATGGGAGTCAATGTTTCTGCAAGATCTGTGGCATTTTATCTGTGACAATTTACCTGTTAAATGATATAAAAAGGTGAATAAATTCTAAATTGAAAACTGACCTGTTGATTCAATGAAGGGATCAGGGGTTAAAGTGTTGGACTGCCGATCAGAAGGTCCCGTTTTTAAACCCCACTGCCACCAAGTTGCCATTGTTGGGACCCTTAATACATCATCTGATCAGGTGTAAAATGAGATAAAAATGTAGGTCACTTTGGATAAGGCCGTCTGCCAAATGCTGTAATGTAAAATGCATAGGAATCGAATCGACCTACGAGAGACTGAACAAACTAAATACACAATGTCGACAGGATCCGTACTACTTAGGAACGTACCACATGGCAGGAGATGGGATCAGGAGCAAGAGGATCAATAAGAGGTTGTAGCTATAGATCCAGGCTAGGTACGATACACACTTACAAAATGTAAGTATTTGCAAAAAAAAAAAAAAAAAAAAAATTTTGAACCATTTAATACTTCGTAAATTTACCTCTTAAATAATATTAAAAAAGAAACGTGAATCGATTCGAAAACCGACTCGTCGAGCCGATAAATCGAATCCCACAGTGAAGCCTGGTGGTGGCGGCATCGTGTTTAGAGTCTCGAGCTCCTCTGTACCTGCTCAATCAATTTTGGTCAGCTGCCTTCTTTATACCCAGAAGTTAACAACTGATTTTTGTTTTAAGTTAAAACAAATAATAATCAAGTAGATAAATAAATTGAAATGTGTCTTCATTGCTTTGGTCTCTGATTCTTCATTTGATTCTGTAACATTAAGATCTCATCTCGGCCTTTCTCACTAATACCTGTGCTGATTCAAAAACCCCAATTAACTCCATTTCAGTGTCAGTGTGTGAAAATACACAACGTGGACCTGCTCGAGAACACTTTATCCGAGCCGTCGCGAGTTTCGTTCAGAAGTGACAAAAAATGTATTAAGTAAATAAATAAATAAACACGTCTAACAGTCATACAAAGCAAACAAGGGAAACGGAATTTTGCATCAGAACAAAGACAAGGTTGAATGCGATACTACTGACAATCTGTCAGGTGTGTGTGTGTGTGTGTGAGACTGGCAAGGGAGTCATGAAGAGGCACAGAGGTCAGCGTGGTTAATGAAGTGGTCTGTTCAAGCTAATGGAAATTAGCGCCTCGCTACAGCAACCGGCTGCCCAAACCAACACACACACACACACACTATATATACACACAGTGTCGACAGGAACCACACAACTTAGAAACACACAGCATCCCAGGAGACGGGATTAAGAGCAAGAGGATCAATACGAGGTTTTAGAACCTCCATCACCGATATAGATCCAGACTAGGCTTTGGTGTTGGAGGATATGTGTGTGTGTGTGTGTGTGTGTGTGTGTGTGTGTGTGTGTGTGTGTGTGTGCGCGCACGTACACGTGTTGCGCTGACTTCACTGAGTCACAGAGAACGCTGAAAGGTTAGCCATGACGCTGCTGTGTGTCCCTCTCCACAGGGGTTCCATTAAAAAGCCTGTTGATTGGTTATGGAACGGTTTCCGTGGCACCAGAGCAGAATTAAAACTGCTGTGAGCCAGAACGTTGCCTGGCGCTCGTGTGTGTGTGTGTGTGTGTGTGTGTGTGTGTGTGCGCTACTAAATGCAAGGAGAGAAAAGAACAGATGTGACAGATGGACAGAATATAGACTTCAGTCGCCTTTGACGGATACGAAAATGTTAAGCCAATAGGGGCCTTTGTCAGATGGAATCAGGTGTGATGAGGGAAGTGTGTGTGTGTGTGTGTGTGTGTGTTTATATACATACACACGTGTGTGAACACTGGAACAGAACGATTGTTTTTAACATTCCCCCTCAGGAGCAGCTGCAGGAGACACCCCAGCAGATACACTCTTATTTTAACAGAGTGCGGGTTAGAAATAAATTTAAAAAATAAGGAAATATATAATGAGCAATGACAAAAAAAAAAAAAAAAACAGGCTTAGAATCAAACGGATTTCCTCAGACTTTTTGATGTTGTGATGTCGCTGTTTACTTACTATTTTGACATTTGTAAAAAAAAAAATAATAATAATAATAAAAAAATTCATGCATCGCCACACTGACTGAAAATAATTTCTTATAAATAATTTTTTATTTGCATATGTTTGCATTAGTGCGCAGTTCCTTTATAATCCTACAGGTGAAAAAAAAAAAAATAATAATAATAATCCTACAGGTGG
The DNA here is from genome assembly GCF_024256425.1 of Clarias gariepinus. Lineage (NCBI taxonomy): Eukaryota > Metazoa > Chordata > Actinopteri > Siluriformes > Clariidae > Clarias > Clarias gariepinus. The sequence goes on along the minus strand of NC_071116.1, from coordinate 4,799,442 downwards.
CGCAATCTAAACTATTCACACACTGGTAGGTAGCACAGCATCCTGTGTGATAGAAGCAAATTATTTGAATCCTGAAATTATTTATACCAAATCAGAAAATTGTAATACTTAGAAAAAAGCAAAAAAACCCGAATCGTCAACTGAACATCGTGATATTGATCATACCGGGCGATCCCTTGTGATCCCCGTCCCCGACCCCGGTGATCCCGTCCCCGTCCCCGGTGATCCCCGTCGACCCCCGTCGGTCCCCGTCGGTCCCCGTCGACCCCCGTCCCCGGTGAGCCCCGTCCCCGTCCCTGGTAAGCCCCGTCCCCGGTAATCCCCGTCCCCGTCCCCGGTAATCCCCATCCCCATCCCCGTCCCTGGTGATCCCCGTCCCCGTCCCTGGTGATTCCTGTCCTTTTTAATAATGCTAGGTTACTGTCCTGTCCCTTATAACAATGCTAGGTTACTGAAAACAATAAAAGCGTAACTCCAGAGCCAATATGTTTTTATGATGCTTCTGATTGGACTTTGGGCTGCTTAACCCGAGAGCGAGACACGACCGGAGGTTTGCTTCAAGAGTCGCTGATGAGCAGGACATGAGAGCCTGTCAGAGACACATCACACTAATCACATGGGAGGAAACATCCGAGCAGATCCAGGCACCATCGCTCACACTTGCCGTGTCTTACTAAAGGTCAAGTCGAGGCAAGAGTTGTAGCTGAGCGCGCTCTCTCTCTCTCTCTCTCTCTCTCTTTCTCACTCTCTCACACACACATGCCCGGCCCTGCTCACCGGCTTTTCCAGGTCAACGATAGACCAGGACGAAAGCTGCTTCTCACTCAAATATACGCAAAGAAAAAGGCAGTCTTTACCGAGAACACATTACCGTGAAAAGCCAGAGAGACGTTAACGCACTCAAACCGGAGGAGACTGTGTGTCGGATCTGAGGCTCGGATCCACGAACACCTAAATGTCGAGCATGTAATTCAGCGCAAACTGAACGCTTTGGGCTAATTAATCAATTTCTCGTGAAGATCAGTCAGGATGACTCAAAATCCTTGGAAAGATGAGTCTGAGAATCACGTGACTCAGAGCTCTCTTGCGGAGAATATCAGGAGAAAGCAGAGTGCACACGTCATCTACATAATTTCAGATACACAACAACACAACATTTTCAGCATCATGTATTGAGGTTAATGGACACACTGACTTAAACTGGGACAGAGCCCATGGTTGGTCATGTGACCTCAGACTCAAAATCTGAACATTTAAAGTCTAATGCATATTTCTTAAAAAAAAAAAAAAAAAGGGCATTTAAACAAACACGTGAATTTTTTAAACTGTGCGTTGTTTTAGTGTGTTAAGCACAAATTCTCATTAATAATAAATTCATAATCTGACAGCAGAACTATTCCAAGCTAAAAAAAAAAAGCCTCAATATGAGCTTAATAAGACGTTTACGTTATCTAATTAACTGTACCAATATCTTATATATTTGTTTTTCTTTATATTTTTCCGTAGCACGTGTTTATTGTAAACCCTAGCTCCCACATGACCAAGCGCCTCCTCCTGCTTAGCATCGTTCCGTGATCGTGGGCTCCGGGAGCCCCGTAATCCTGCTGAACGAGTCAACATGGCCGCTGTCAAAGAGCCGCACCGTAGAAGTGATTTTTTTGGGCTCAGTTAAACACTGGGGGTTTAATTTGGCCCTGTCGGACTCACCAATCAGAGACCGCAGGGTAAATTTAAGCGCTCCCTCGGTTAAGCCTCCTCATTTAGACGTGTCTGTCTGCTTCACTATCTGTCTTTCTCCGTCCTGGCTCAGACCCCGACGCTGTCTGGCGAGCCGGATAACACGAGCTCGCTCGGCGCCTCCACACCTGCCCTATCTGGCTCGGAATCCTGTGATCTGCATCCGTTCTGGTTAATAGGTGGCACGGCGCTCGAGCGGCCGAACTCGACGGCTGTTAACGGATCCCGCGCTTCTTTTTCCCGCCCGGACGCAGGCGCAGACTCTCGCTCCCTGAGCTCCGGTTTGTCTTGGACGGGACGTCGCCGGAGGAAGCGTCGGATTTGGACGGGCAGAAAAAAAAATTCACCTTAATTAAAAACGCTTTTGTCGGCCCGAGAGACGCGGGCGTATCGGACACCATCCAAAATAGCTTTGTGCTGCTGTTGGCACGGAGGAATGTTTGGAATTGGCAGGTGCGCGCGCTGAACCGGGCCGCGCTGAGTCAGCCTGAAACAAAAGCAACGAGGAAGAGAACGAAGCGGCCTGGAATACCTGAACTAGTCAGGCCTTAAATTGCGCTTGTCTGCATTTCCGTCTGGAGTCTGAGGAACGGCTGGGAAAAAAAATAAACAAACAAATAAATAAATAAATAAATAAAAATGCTTATCACCAAGTTAAGCGTATATACAAACAAATTATTATATTTATCTCCGGGTGTCACTGAGTTTCTAAAGATATCACTTCTCTCCCAAGAGCCGTCTCATATGTGTGTGTGTGTGTGAGTGTGTGCGTGTATTTTTTTCCGTGCAAAACACAGTCCCGTGCAAAAGTCTTGACCCCCCCACCCATTTTTTTTTTATATTGAATAAAAGTAAATGTGAATAAATAAAACAGAGGCAATGTGGACCCCAGGGTGCACCTCCAAGGTTTGGGTTCGATTCCCACCTCAGGTGCATGTTCTCGCCATGCTTGGTGGGTTTCCTCCCACAGTCCTGAAACCTAACGCAGATGAGGTTAATTTGTCTTTCCAAATTGGTGTAGTATGCGAGTGTGTGTGTGTGTGTGTGTGTGCGCGCATGTTTGTGCCCTGTGATGGATCGCTCGTACCCGCCTTGCGCCCCAACTTCCCCCTATAAGTAAGAGTGAAATTGAATGAAAGAAACAGGAACAAATGTTAGCCTTCAAAGCGGCTAAAGATACAATATATAATCTGGTTGTTTCAGTAACAGCCTCAGCAGCGACCTCATTTCCCCTCTCGTCTGTTCCGGCCACTCAGCATTCAGCATCAGCAGTTTATTAATCACCCACCTGATCATCTCTCATCATCTGCACCTGTTGTTTTTTTGTTTTTTTTTTAATGTGTGGCTAAACGAACAAGAACAACAATCTTTCCTCTGAAACTGCTCGGGTACATCGACTGGAGTGGAAATAAAGGAATATCGGGTTGGAACTATTCCTCAAGACTCTCTGGATGCAGAACATGCAGAAATGAGAGGAGGGTCCACCACGGAAACACGTACAGTAGGAATGACCAGCTTATTAAAGCTGAAACACACACACACACACGTCTGTGACACCGAGACGACGCTGGGACGTGGTGTGTTTTCACACAGTATTCGTATTCAGGCCTGGCATCCGGCATCAATCACCGCAGGACTGTTTTTTTTTAACTCATTGATTGGGAAAAAAAAGAAAGAAAAAAAAAAAAAACGGGCTTCGTTCAATCGCTACGTTCTCTCGGCTTCGGCTCGGACGCTTCCCGGAGGGTGCTCGATGGAAACTATTTTTCAAAATTGCACGTCATTTATAATTTTTATTTCTTTAAGAGCTTCTGGAGTGCCGAGGTGCTGCGGAGAATATGGTAGCAGGTCACATGCGTGTGTGTGTGTGTGTGTGTGTGTGTGTGTGTGTAGAACACAGACAGCGTTTTGCAATAGAGGAAGCAGGAAGGAGAACAGATCGGTTACTGAATGGTAAATCCTCAGGACGCTGGAGTTGAGCCGTAATCGTTTGCGTGAAATAATCTCAGACTAAACAGAGGATCGTTCCGTCTTTGTTTTCCCGTCATTCATAATGCAGGATTTTTTACAGGCAGATAGATCGGCTCTTACACGCCACACTCCGGGGAGGCACTGTTTACCTATGCAGCCTGCAGCATCCTGGGTAGATTAAAAAAAAAGCCCTTCTGTAATGCTGAACATCACACCCCCCGTCAACACACACACACACACACACACACACACACACACACGCGGTGGTATAAGGGCGGAAAATGAAGAACGAATCCTCGCCTTAGACACAAATCCTCCTAATCTGAGGCAAGTTGTTGATACATCCACTCTGAAGAATTCCTCTCTCTCCCCTGATACACTTCCACAGTAGAAGTGCCCCACACACACACACACACACACACGCACAGTTCCTCTACCTCCAGGTGTGTGCTGTCGTCACTGCCCACACCGTGCTTCAATACCTCCGAGGCTTCATTAGGGCACAGACAAGGACTCGTTCTTCCCTTTCTCTCCTTCACACACACACACACACACACACACACACACACACACACACACAGGAGAAATGGAGGAAAGGGGAAGAGTAACACCAGGGCATTTCATCCTTTCGTTTCATAAGTACAAAGAGTTGGAGGCGACCGTCCCGAGAGACACTGCAAGGTTTTAATTTTTATTTTTTTTTATATATACCAGGATGTGTGTTAGACGCTCTCCGTAAAGGTGCTTACACACACACACACACACACACACACACACACACACACACACACACACACACACTCTACAGGCTCGAGCTTGGTTTCCGCTCTTATTTAGATGTTGTCAGCAAGGCACAAACTGGCCGCTTTAAGCAGATGCTCCCCAAGTTAGTTGCAAACCTCTGCAAAAACTTTGTTGGAAACAGATGTGCCGTGTGTGTGTGTGTGTGTGTGTGTGTGTGTGTGTGTGTGCTTCTGAAACAATGTGATCTGCATCTCATTATACAAAATACCTTTATTATAGATCAAACTCGTCTGATACGATGTGATTTAGAGTTTTTGCGAAACAATTACAATTAAATAACACAAAGTGCAATGGAAGGCCACGCCTCCTTTACTAGGCCAGACAGACACTGGCCACGCCTCCGTCACTAGAACAGACACTGGCCACGCCTCCGTCACTAGAACAGACACAGGCCACGCCTCCTTCACTTTAACAAAAGCACAAACCACACCTCCCTCCCCAGGGCAGAAGCACAGGCCACACCCTCTTTACTTTAATTCAAACAGGCCACACCCCCTTTACTTTAATTCAAACAGGCCACGCCTCCTTCACTAGGACAGCCAGACACAGGCCACGCCTCCTTCCCTTGGACAAAAGCACAGGCCACACCCCCTTCACTTTATTGTGGACACGCCTCCATCACGTTAACAGAAGCACATGCCACGCCTTTTTCACTTTAATTGAAACAGGACACGCCTCCTTCACGTTAACAAAGCACAGACCACACCTCCTTCACTAGGACAGCCAGACACAGGCCACGCCTCCTTCACTAGGACAGCCAGACACAGGCCACGCCTCCTTCCCTAGGACAGAAGCACAGACCACACCCCCTTAACTTTTATTGAAACGGGCCACGCCCCTCCATGATAACAAAGCACAGACCACGCCTCCTTTACTAGGACCGACAGAAGCACAGGCCACACCCCCTTCACTTTCATGTGGACACGCCTCTTTCACGTTAACAGAAAGAGGCCATGTCTTAACATTATGTGTGTGTGTGTGTGTGTGTGTGTGTGTGTGTGAGAGATGATACAGGGTGATGAAATCGTTTCACTGCACGATATCAATTCTGTAATGCTAGCTTGAAGCGAATCAGCTCTATTCGGCTTAACGATAAAAGCTGTGTGTGTGTGTGTGTGTGTGTGTGTGTGTGTGTGTGTGTGTGTTAGTGTTTGTGTGCGCGTATGTGTGTGTTTCTCCAGCTCAGGCTGAAGGGTGACACGGTAATATTGGATCACATTTGGCTGTCCACAGAAAGCGGTGCAGGAGAAGAGCCTGCCACTCAGAGAGCACGGGCGCTCTCGAAACGCCGCTTCCACACGTCACCTGTCACCCTGAGCCGCTCGGCCGAAACGTGCGCACGCGTGCAGACACACTCCACAAAGCGCCGGAGGAGATACCCGCAGGCCGCTTTTCATTTCCGAGGGCCCACTGTCTCGTTTAAGGATTGCACCAGGAACATGTTATTAAGGGCTCTTTCTCAGGTTAATTCACATTTACCGCGGGAGAGAAGAATCCCATATCTGCCTGCAAATGGCTCTGATAGAGGGGCTGATATCTCTGAAGGGCCCGAGTCTGATGGAAATGAGTCGAGGTGACGATCACTTCTGCCGGCGCCTTTCGACAAAGCGCTAAATGTAAAAGCGGTGCGAGCGGCGTGTGTTCAGACGCCACACTTTTACCCCGTTACTACGATGGCGACGAGGAAATCGCTGCTGTCTGGAAAAGTTGCTTATCAAAGCAGTAGGACGGGGTTTTGGAATTTACATTTAGGCATTTGGCAGACGCTCTTATCCAGAGCGACTTACATTTTTATCTCATTACACATCTGAGCAGTTGAGGGTTAAGGGCCGCGCTCAAGGGCCCAACAGTGGCAACTTGGTGGTTGTGGGATTTGAACCTGGGATCTTTCGAACCGTAGTCCAATGCCTTAACCACTGAGCTACCCCCTTACCCGGGGTAACGTGCAAAACGAAGAAAAATTTAATTTGGATCTGGTCACATGACGTCGTGATCGTGCACGACGTTTGAGCCGAAACCCGCATCATAAAATGTTTCTTGTATGAGAATAAAAGAAACTTAAACACCGCGTCTTCTTACGGTTCAGACTACTCAAATGGAAAACAAATCGGATTTGTGCGGCCTGTCTGAACACGGCGCCGGTGGCGGAGCGTGCTGCCCGGATAAAAGTTTCTGCCTTTTGAATGAATAAATCTAAATGTAAATCTGCCGCCTGTCAGGATCCGTGTGCACGTCAACATCGTATGGAATTGAACGGAAAGAAAGGCTGACCACTAGGCAAATGCTAAGCCCTCCTCCACGCGGCGAGCACGCGACGATAAGATGTAAAGCTATGAAAATATCCAGCTGTAACCAAAGGGGGAAAACCTCAGTCTCTCAGGGATCCGGCGTGCACGTGGCGCTCGTCTCGTCTCGGCTCGGCCGGGTGAACGTCTCCATCTCTCCGTCAGGATCTCAGACTTGAACCAGCTGACTCCAGGCCTTTACCTTCTGAACATACACACTCGTTTGTGTTCACGGCGGCAGGAAGCCGGGGCAGCGCCGCTAATGGACCCCAGCGCCGGGTTTATTGGCTACGCCTCAACAGCTCAAACGTTGTTATTAAGCGGCAGCGCTCGGGCAGGTATGCTAAATGAAATGTTATGAAGTCTGGGGCGGCACGCTTGCCACCAGCCCTGTACGCCGTAACCCCACAACCACCCCCCCCCGCTCCCTTCTGCCATTTACTGAATCTTAATGCGCGCAAAATGTCAGGCGTGATATCAGATTACCGAAGGAGCCACAACAAATTTCCTGTCACTAAACAAGTCATGTTTTTTTTTTTTGCTTGTTTTGTTTTTTTATTCACCCCCAACACACTTTTTCTTTAACTCCCAACAGTCCTGTCTTCCTGTTAAAGTGTGCGAGTCCACAAACAGCCAGAGGTGTCTTTGTTTCCTCTCTCCTGGACTTTCTGGGGCAATATCGCCAAAGCAATTACGGGGTGATTTGAAACGCTGATAAAAACCCCGACAACCATCTTTCTCCTTCCTTCTCAATCTGACCGGTGTATATCTGTAGGCATCAGGAATGGATTCTTCATCTCGAGCCACTCGCTCTCGGTACCAAAATACACCCTGTTGCCAGGGTGGTGGCTTTACGGTCTAAAGATACTCGGAAGGGATGATGACATCGTCTGAGCGAGAAGGGAAAGTATAAAGCGCTTTGATTATTTCTAAAAATTTCCCTAAAGAATGGATAAATTGAGGCTGACGTGCTCGTGTCTCCACTACGCTGAACCGTGTCGCTGAGATCTTACCTGTCAATCAAACTAGGGGGCGGGGAGCAAACTAAAACAAGTGATACCTGAATGTTAGAGCGGTGGGTAGTGTCGATCTGATGTAATAATTGTGCGTTGGGATTTTTCGATTCGATCTACAAATGTTTACTGCCTGATTTTCCTGAGCAGCGACATTTCTACAGATTTTGTAATCTTGTATAAACACACTCTCGTCCACATCAGGGTACCTGTGAAGTCCTGACCATGTTTATCTGTGCTGATTTTATTCGTTATACATATAATACAATAAAAAAAGTGTGTAGCCAAAGAAGCTACTTCTGAAGTTTTGCAACATGAAAGTGACCGATCTTGCTTTCTTAAAAATTTTACCCTCTGCCTTTTTGGAGATAAATTTATACGTGCACCCAAAAATGGACATTTTTTAGCTTATTCTCGCTTCAAACAATAATAAATAAAAATGCTAATTATTCCTATTTCTTTATGTTTGATATCGATACTAAAGTTGGTGTAAGCTTATGGCATAAGAGGCATATCACCTGCAACAAATTGTTGATTGAATTAAAACATTTCATGCAAAAATAAGGATTCCCCCCCCCCCCAAACATCTGTAGTGTCCGTAACCACGTCAAACTCATGTTGCAATATCATAACAATTTTATATTTTAAAATAATACACTTTTACAGGGTTATGTCTTTTTATCTGAACAACATCTTAAAAATCTTAAATCTTAAAAAAAGATTTAAATTCAAAAGAGTTACAGACACTTTGAATATTTCAAAGAGCATAAAATATTTAGCAAATATTTCTTTTTATCTGATAAAAAATTTACGTGTACGCATATTTACAAAAAACAAAGCACGAGTCGAGAGTTAAACATTAAGTATGATGAAAAATGGTGTGAATTCACTTTTTCACCTACAGTAGCACCAATACAATGTTTTGGTTGAAATCAAAAACCAGCCCAATAATTCCATGAATCAAAACAAAACAAAAGATAATATAAAAAAATAATCATATAAGCGACTGAATCGCACGGCTCTAGTGAAAGCCCATATGTTATTATTTCGATTTTATCAAAGCAAAAAGGTTTTGATTCATAAGACAACAATCCAGTCCGGTGTTAATTCACGTGGTGTTGATTCACGTGGTGTTGATTTGATATTTGATAAATCTGACATGATACACTCTCGGGTCTCGAGGTAGCATGTGATTAACACTGTTCAGAATCAGAGCCACACTTAGCGTTAATCTGTGATGATACGGACAGAGAGGAGCCACGTCACCGGAGCCGAACGCCGCATCGACAGCAATCGATTCTAATTCATTATTACTGATTTCTGATTGTTCTCGCTGTTCATTTCGACCTGGACTTCTCTCTAAATGCAGTAATCAAAGCTTTCGAGCGTTACACACACACACAGCTCGCTCACACTCCTGAACATTCTCGTATCGTCCAGACCGCCACGCTCCGCCCCGTGTGAAGCCCAGAAACAGAATCTTGAGCATTTTGAAGTGTAATTCGGGTTAAGACGTGCCCTCCGGCGAGGCTCACTTCCTCCCGCGGTCTTCCCTCAGGTGCTGCGAGAGTTTAAAGAGCTCCGGCGCTTTATTGATCTTTTTACATAAATAATACAAGCAACAAATGAATCATTTAGTGTACAACTGGTTCAGACTTTAGGCGAGTTCGGTAGAAGCAGCAGGAGGAATCCACTCGCTCTAAAGCCGGGATTTACAGCCGAGTCACACGGAGCCGAGTCGTCTGCTCAGCAAAGCGTCTATACCTGTCTCTCACACACACACACTCCGCAACACTGTCTGCATCCTATTACACATGACACACAGACCGCAGACAGCTCTGAGTGTGTGTGTGTGTGTGTGTGTAAAAGGCTTTGAAGGAGAAAGCGTGCTAGCCTGACCCCTGTGCTCGTACCACCTGTTTCCTCACCACAACGTGACACCAACCGCCACACACACACACACACACACCTGTCTTACTATCCCGGTAAAGACTGTTCATAGAGAGAATTACGACCATACAACATCTTAACATTCATTTCGCATATTTTGCCTCTTTTACTAATGTCGTTCAAATCAAACCCGAGACTGTTCTGTGCAAATCAAAAGTCCCAGTTTGACTCGAACACCGTTTAAGATTTTGTTTCATCTTTGAAATCGTATTTGTGGGAACATTTGGTCTCTGCCTACACACACACACACACACACACACACACACACCCCTGTCTTACTATCCCGGTAAAGACAGTTCACTGAAATAATTAATACTACGCAACACCTAGATCTTAATTTTCTCACACACATGCCTCTTTTACACGTTCGAGTCAAACCGGGACTTTGGACTGCGTCGTTATTCTGTGCAAACCAAAAGTCCCAGTTTGACTCGAACATCATTTGAAATTTATTTTCATCTTTGAAAATGCTTTGTAAAAGAAAATCCTGGAAATGGTATTTGTGGGAACATTTGGTCTCTGCCTCCACACACACACACACACACACACATATATATACACATACCTACCTATTTTACATTTACATTTAGGCATTTGGCAGACGCTCTTATCCAGAGCGACTTACATTTTTATCTCATTACACATCTGAGCGGTTGAGGGTTAAGGGCCGCGCTCAAGGGCCCAACAGTGGCAACTTGGTGGTTGTGGGGTTTGAACCTGGGATCTTCCGAACCGTAGTCCAATGCCTTAACCACTGAGCTACCCCTGCTTTACTTTCCATGCAAAGACGATTAATACTATGCAACATAATTAATACTATGCAGCAGCGAAATGATTTTTTTTCACAAATATGCCTCTTTTACAAAGGCTGTTCGCGTCAAACCGGGACTTTTGACTGCATAGGCAAGTCCCGGTTTTTCCTTTGTAGAGGAGAGTCCTGGACATGGTCTTTGTTGGGACATTTGGTCTTCACAGAGGTATAAAAATCAGACTTTACACACTCACCAAACAAACACACACACTTTTGACCAAGCTCACATCCACTTTATATAATGGTGTGTATATGTGTGTGTGTGTGTGTGTGTGTGTGTGTGTGTGTGTGTGTGTGTGTGTGTGCCTGCGCAAATGCATGCAGACCCAAGTGCTTAAACACCGGCACATGGAAGGACACAAACGGCATTCACGCGGTAACCTTAACGCCAACAGGTCTGCCGATCCCCTTTTATTCTTTTCATGATTTTTTTTTATTTTTTTATCAGCAATAGTGGACACTCGGGTCATTAATAACTGTTCTAGGCAAACACGTCTGATCAAACACACATATAACAGAGACGTACAGACAGACCGAGCGTCTCTCTCTCTCTCTCTCTCCCCTTCTCTTTTCTCTTGAGCTGACCACGCAGAGCAGCTCGTCTCTGATTTAAGCAGCGCTCTCAATCACGCTGATTTGTTTATCTCCCTGTGAGTGCGAGGATTCCTAAAAATAAAAATAAAAAAAAGAAACAACAAACAAAAAAAACACGTAGGAAAAGAGGGAAAAGAAACCCTCGCCGTCACATAATCAAGCCAATCAAGTCGTTCAATCAAGTTGAGATTTGTTTCGAGGCTGAGATGATTAGCGCCAGCACAGGGGGGGAGAGAAAAGGGAAAAAAACACTGCGGTGTCGTCGCCCGTTCGGCTTTATTTATACAAACAACGAGTCAAAGACTTCACGAACACGTCGTTCACACAAAACACACACACACACACACACACACAAAACCTCTTACATGCACAAGAGACTCCAGTTTCCCTCTTATCATCTTGGCGTGTCGTGTACAGGAAACAGATAAGCAGTTTAGGGATTTAACGTCGTGCTCAGGAACTGGACACAAAGCGGTAGTTCGGCCATGTTCGGGATGGAACTCACACCCTTCTGAGCACGAGCTCAAAGTCATAAATGACGTCAGTGGAGAAGCGGATGTGGCGTGTTTACTGTAAAGCTCTTTAATGAGACAAGATCTAACGACTTTCGACTCTGAAGTGACGTCACACGTTTGTGAGACACTCGCTTAGTGAATGAGCCGCTGATGTTCCATTGATGTCTCTCAATAGGGTCCAGCTGCAGTTCGCAGAGCTTCAGTGTGTGTGTGTGTGTGTGTGTGTGTGTGTGTGACTTTAGCGTGAGACGCTTACCTTCCCGAACTGCTCGAAATACTGCTTCACGTCATCCACCACTGTGTTCGCTGACAGACCACCCACAAATATTTTCTTCGTTCTTGTGACCATCTGGAGACAGAGAGAGAGAGAGAGAGAGAGAGAGAGAGAGAGAAAGAGGGAGACAGAGAGAGAGAGAGAGAGAGAGAGAAAGAGGGAGAGAGAGAGAGAAAGAGGGAGAGAATACATTGTTACACAAGCATACAAGACAAAAAACAAAAACAACAGATCAGAGAGAGGGACGGAAAAGACAAGTCTCATGCACATGAGATGTGATTAATGAGTGAAAGTGAATGTGTGTGTGTGTGCGAGCGAGTGAGAGAGAGAGAGAGCTGTGACAATTCCTGGAGTTCCCCCCGTTTCTCTCTCTCTCTCACACACACACACACACACACACACTCTCACTCATGAGTCATTCTGGACCAAAAAAGCCTGATATGAGCCGGTGCAGTAGCGCGCGTCCCTGATGCGTTCAGATGAACCTCAGAGTCGCTGCACACTCTGCACAGTTCTGCACTCGGGAGCGACTCCGCGCTCGTCTGCAGTCACGCCGAAAAACATTCCTACTGTATGTCACAGTTTGCAAAGAATAGTGCACGTTTGTGTCACGTGTTTCCTGATTAACGCCCCCATAGCTAACGTGTGCACCAGCAGCTCTCTGACGGTCGGCTTCAATACCTCAGGACCCACGACGCTCTCCTCCACGCTGCTGAGCAGAAATAACGAGCAACCCGGAATCTGGCACCAAACCATGTGACCGCACCCTCAGGGCACCGTTTTTAAGAGGATGATGGGATTAATTCGGTGGGACACGCAACATCTATCTATCTGAACTCACAGCAGTCCAGGGAGAAATCAAAGACGACACAACAACCACCCAAGTTGAGAACCAAAGGTTAACTAGCATTAGCATCAGCCTGTAGCTGTTCTGTAGCTAAGTTACAGTAGAGTCATTCAGTAACAACGCGGTTACTGGTTTCTACACCTAGTAATATATTTTCCTTTAAACTATCTAAATTCCTGAACTAGCTAGCAAGTTTTACTTATAAACTACCTGGTGATTTCTATTCCCAAAGCACTTTCTTTTTTTAAACTAGCTAGCAAACTCTTATACTGGCAAGTGTTTTTACTACAAAGCTATGTAGCAATTTCTTCTTTGAAACTGACTAGCAATTTTTACTCTTAAACTTGCTTCAAAGTACTTTGTTTTAAACTAGATAGTCATTTTAACTCCTAAATTAGCTAGCAATTTTTACTTCTATGTATCCTAGCTAGTGATTTTAACTCCTAAATTAGCTAGCAGCTTTTACTACTAAACTTGCTATATATTTAAATTCCTAAATTATCTCACAGTAAATTTCACTAATTCTACTAAACTAGTTAGCAATTTTACTCCTATCCTAGCTAGTGATTATCACTGTTAAACAATCTAGCAATTTTTTTTAACTAGCTAGCAATTTTAATTCCTACACTGTAAGCAGTTTTACTACTAAGCTATGTCGCAAATTTAACAATGTTTACTAAACTTACCACCTTGCTACCAATTTCTGTTTTAAACCAGCTGGTGGTTTTAACTACTTAATTAACTAGCAGCTTTTACTACTAAACTAGCTAGTTATTTAAATGACTGAATGGGCTCACAATTTTACAACATTTTACCAATTCTACTTGCAACAAAGTTCTTTGTTTAAAACTAGCTAGCAATTTTACTCCTATCCTAGCTAGTGATTGTCCCTGCTAAACAATCTAGCAATTTCTTTTTTTTAACCAGCTAGCAATTTTAACTCCTACACCGTTTTACTACTAAGCTATGTAGCAATTTATTCTTTTAAATTGACTAGCAATGTTTACTAAACTCACCACCGTGCTACCGATTTCTGTTTTAAAACAGCTAGTGGTTTTAACTACTTAGTTAACTAGCAGCTTTTACTACTAAACTAGCTAGCGATTTTAACTCTCAAACTAGCTAGTAATTTTTATTACTAAGCTAGCTAGGTTAATACTAAACTACCATTTTAATTCCTAAATTCTCAATTTTTACTACTAACTAACTAACAATTTTAACTTCTATCCTAGCTGGTAATTTGTACTCCTGGTTAGTTTTTTTGTATCTAAGCAAAATGATAGTTATGCCTAGTTAGAGATTAGTAAGAAGTGGTCAAGTCTGTGTTAAATGCAAACCAGCCGTGTGATGTCATGTGAGGTCACCTGAGATACAACCAGCATCATGAGAGACACACAGTGTCCACTGTTGTTCGATTTATTTACTGAACAAATGAATGGGATGAAAATCCCTCCAACTATAAATAAACACACACACAAGAACCTTAACTGGCCCAAAGTTAAAACGAGCGAAAGACTTTGAATTACACTCCTCTACACGTTTCAGTGCGGTTCCTCTTGCATTTTTGTTGTTGAGTTTGCTGTGGGAACCTGTTCTTCTCATGATGGGATAAATACACACACACACACACACACACACACACACACACACACACAGAATGCACAGTGGGCCCCATTAGAGCACCTTTTCCACCCTGTTAAACCTCTGGCATGTTTATTTGTTTGGCAAAACGTTCAGGTCTTTTCTATCAGCCGTCCTCCGTTCAGCGCTTAAGACAATAACAGCACTAAGCGCACGTCCTCTCTCCTTCTGCAAACACAATTAGGCAGCACGAAGGGGAAAAATCAGGGTACATTAAAGCCTCGATTAATTCCTCAGCCGAGAATATACGGAGCATTAGAAATAAGAGGATAAAAAAAAGAGAAGAAATGTGCAAAAACATGGAGCTAAGTGCACCGGTGCATGTGAGGGAGCGAAAAATCCGAGGACAGGCAGTTCCCTGAGACATAAACAGATGTGTGCGATTGTGTTTACGTAGCATAAAACCCAAACATTTACTCGTACGGCTGCAGCCTCGCACCTCGCCGAGTCGGAATAACGCAGTTTCTCTGGAAACCGCGACGAGATAAAGCACATCTTTAAAGCTTTTCTGCAGCGCTGACAAAATTAATACACGCTAACAGCCAGTCGTCTGATTCAGACAGCAGCGCGAGGAAATTATAAGCCTGACAACGCCAGCTTTCCAGGAGGAAAAACATATTTGTGTCAGTTTAAAGAAGAAAAAAATGGGGCAGATTTTGCTCTTTTAACATTAAAATATTTGTCTGTAGATTTAAGAAAACATGTCAGATGTTTGCTCTTTTAAAGCTTTAATAAATAAAATGTGTAGGGATTTCAGAAAACGTCAGATTTTTGCTGTTTTAAAAAAAATTGATTAAAACGCAGATTTTTGTTCAATTAACGAGAAAGTTTCTTTAAAAATTTTATTATATATGTATATACATTTGAGAAAGGTCAGATTTTTCTTTCATTAAAATTTGTTTACAGATTTCAGAAAAATATATTTACCGTATGTCATTTAAGCTTTTGCTATTTTAATCAATTTATGTGCCATTTTAGAAAACAAAATTTTTTCTAAAAATTTTTTTTCTTCTTTTAAAATTTTATATTTGTGTGCAGATTTTTTTTCTTTTTAAACACTCTCTTTTTTATATGTAGATCTGAGAAAATGTCAGATTTTTATGTAAATACTTATGCGTAATTTGAGAAAATGTTCAAATTTAAATATTTAAAAAAACATCAGATTTTTCTTCTTTTAACATTTGAATATTTGTGTCGACCACACATTTGCAACAGCGCCTGTCTGATCCTTGCTCATTATACCCACACGCCCTCACTTTTACTTTCCTCCTGCTGTGTGTATGTGGGTGTGTTTGTGCTTAAAGGTTCAGGGCAATAATCTCCTGCTTGTGTGTAGATTTGAGAAAACCTCAATTTTTTTTCTTTTATCATTTTGAATAGTTGTGGTTGGATTCTCCTTTTTTGTGTTGATATTTGAAAAAAAAAAAGTCAATTGTTTTTCTTTTAATATTAAAAAAATTGTGTGAGACAATTAAAAAAAAAAACCTCTGACATGTAAATATTTCAGAAAACGGCTAGAAAAGATATTATTTTTTTTATTTTTTTTTTTTATAAATGTTAAACTTTAAAATGTAATAAACAGCCAAAAATGAAAACAACACAAATCTATAATTAAAAATAAATAAATAAATTCCCCTGCCTGAAGACTAACATTAAAAAGGACATTAAATTAACAAAAATAAATTTTCGCCGAAACATTCAGGACTGCTAACTGGCTGATTTATTTTTATTATTATTATTTTTTTTTTTCGTCTAACAAAATTAGTTGGGGGAAGATAGATTTATAAAAAATAAATAAATAAAATCTTAACAGCTGTTTCCGATCAGTTTAAATGTAAAATTGTCTCATTAATACACCTGGATGACGTCGCCCCAGCCTGGCTGAGGAGCCGATCTGAATGGAGCAGAATCTCTCACTGGACGTGTCGACATGATGTCGCCATCTGAACGGGTTCCCGGATGGACCGCACATTTACAACAGCATCTGTCTGATCCTTCGTACACGCCCTTACTTTTACTTTGCTCCCGCCGTGTGTGTGTGTGTGTGTGTGTGTGTGTGTAGGCGCGCGCATGCTTATAGGTCCGGGGAAACACTCCCTTGCTTCTGCTTTGCATGTGAGGTCACAGCATTTGGATGCCATCCAGCTGGCATGCAAATGGCCATTCCTTTCTTTCCCCATTTTGAACCAGGGCCCAGTATTCCTGAGACAGGATTCAGATCCACATCGGATAAAATAAAAAAAACAGATTTGTAAATTAGTTTGCCTTATCAAAAATCATAAACCATAAAACCGAATGAAAACAAAACTTCCTTTACCCAAACCACCATCTGAGAAAACGCAAAGAACCCTGAACCATGATGGCTGAAAACAAAGCAGGAATAAAACCGCCGGTTAGCATCCCGAGCCCGGATCTATAGCGTCTTATCTCAATCTCCAAGCTGCTTTAGTCAGCGACACACACACACACACACACACACACACACACACACACCTCTAGCGTGGTATCAGTCACTGCCATAATGCCGAACAAACCGGTGTGATGGAGGAGCCACGCTATCTAGCCATCAGTCAGGGATTTGCCGACGGACGCCCTGCAGCAAAGCGAGAGCGAGGGAGACGACTGTGATGAGATACGGACATTATGAAGCTGTAAAGGCAACAGGAAGGAAGCGAGCGAAAAATAAATAAATAAATAAATAAATCTCCTGAATGTGGAGAAACGTGATACGGGGCTGAGGAAAAGCGGGAGACGAGCTGAAAAAGCAATAAACCCCCAAAAAAAGCCCACGTGGAGCAGAGACTCTGCTGAGATTCACACGACTTCCTGCGTCATGGCCACGAAAACAAACTGGGAGCGGAGGCCTGCAAACCAGCGATAAATCCTCGGGAGAGAGAGGCCGCGGTGGGAGACCGAATGACCTCGCGCGTTCTCCCATGAGCACACGCGGTCAGTCAATCTCTCTCTCTCTCTTTCCCACCCTTACTCTTTTCCAAAGAATATTCTTGTCTCTCTTTTTTTTTGTGTCCCGGGAAGGACAGGATCTTCTACAGGGTCGCATTCCCCTTCTCAAGAACAAAGCTAACCTTGATCTGTAAGTCCTAGCTGTCAATCAATGGAATAACAGCCAATCCACAAGAGTGAAAGGAGGAGGAGGATGAAGAGGAGGAGGAGGAGGAGGAGGATGAACCCTATCCAACACAGAGTTGGGAAATGAGGTTAAGACTTGCTTAAATCGCTTTAGGCGTAAGGGCTGAATCGACGGTCCCTTCGTTTGTCTGGCGTCTACGTGGACTGTTTGGACCTGGACAGATTAATCGGAGCGGCCGGGAGTCACCTCGGCGTGGCGCGCGCGGAGCTGCATCTTGACGCATTGGAGTGTTTTATCTCGCAGAGACACTCTGTGTGTGATGAACGGAGCTCGGTTGAGAGCGAGGAGAGTATGGGTGAGCTTAAGAGCCCACTCTCAAACTGCATCCTCTCCATCAAATTCGCTCTCTCTCACTCACACACACACACACACACACACACACACACACACACACACACACACACCAAATCTTTCTCTTTCCGTTCGATTCCTCCATCGGCCCTGATTAAGTGAATGGCAGTATTTGTGACCGGCTGATTACAGCTGTCTGACTTTGCCACAAGTGCCCTTGTTTTAGACGAAAAGCCAAAGGAGTGATTTAGAACGAGGTAGATTTGCCCCCCACACCACCCCCCTGCAATCAGAGTTCCCGGGGAGGGCCTGGTGATTTCAGGAGGACGGTGATTGCGAGGTGACGGGGCCCTTCGCAGGTGTGTGTGTGTGTGTGTGTGTGTGTGTGTGTGTGTGTGTGTGTGCCACGCGCGCTCATGGATCGGTGCGGTATCGGACTGATGGGAAAAGAATGATCGGTTCTTCTCAGTCTAACTCCAATTTTAACAGCATCAACAAACAGCATCAGGAGCTCTGAGAAATGGATTTTCACTTTTAGGCCATCCAAAGCCTCGCATTTACACTAATGGGCTTGTAGCACGCGAGCGTTATTCTTAGCAACCATCCATTGACCAGATCGAATTTCTGAGAAGAAGTGCTTGAAAAATATCCTGATAAGATTTTTTTTTTTTTTTTTTTTTTTTTTTTTACATCTGCAGCATTTTAACATCCACAAAAAATGCTTTATAATGTACACAGTGTGTGTTGAGTTTAGAAATAAAACCTGTGTATGTGTGTGAAGTGCTTCGGGATTGTTTTATAAGACCGCACAACATCAGCGTTAATCACAAACATTGAAATACAACAGATGCTTAAAAAAAATTAAAAAAAATAAAAAATTGTCTCACCTTGGTGAAGACGTGAATTTTCAGATAGGATCATATAACACCATTTTTACACATTAATACTTAATGCTTCTTATTTCCTGATCCATGATTCATTTCTTTTTGAGCTGGTTAATATTTTTATCAGATAAAAAGAAACACAACTGCTTAATACACTTTCATGCCCTGTTATGTAGTGTCCGTAACCTCAATGTTAAATTAAAATATTTCAATTATTTTAACTGTCGTTTAGATAAAACTTGTCCAGATTCATATTGATTTCACATGAAAAGACATAAACCTGAAAAAAAAAATTATTTTACAATAAAAATGTTAAAATATTACAACATGAATTTGACGTGGTTACGGACACTACCAAATTTCTTAGTTGTTTTTTTTTTGTACAGGTCATACTGTATGCTTCTACAAGCTTGTTCCAATTTACCATCAATACCCATGAAGGGATTTGAATAATTTGCATTTATTTAAATTGCAAATAAATGATTATTGTTTGAAGCGAGACAGTATAGCACTAAAAAATTGTCCATTTTTGGGGCACATATAAAATCATCTCTCCAAAACGGCTGAAGTTAACAACTTAAAGTTTTAAGTGAAGCAAATCGGTCACTTCCATGTTGAATAAACTTCAGCACCAATACTGTGTTTTGACCGAAAGTGAAAAGCCGAGGAGTTACATAAGGTACGATGACGTCAGACATCCAACAAATCGACTTCACGTGTCCTGTGTCACGTCATTCCTAATTTTGAAATGTCCCTCGTTATAGATGCTACACTCTCTGCTCGCTAGAGTTCTGACTCGTCTGAAATTTCAGCAACCAGACATAAACCCGTCCACGATCTGATTCGAAAGCTCGCATACTTTCATTATTATTATTATTATTTTTAAACACTCCGGCCCCACGTGACCTCCGAGATGTCGACTCTGTCAGGGGACGACGAAGTGAACCTGGACACGCACACGTTCTCCTCGATTATCGCCGAGGTCTGGCAGAAACGGCACCTGTGCTCATTCATGCTGGTTGTTGCGGGTGCTACTCATGACACGACTCTGATGAGCTCAATTACTCTCTACAGGAAGCGGGGGACGTGGTCGCGCTGCTCCATCGTCTGTTTGTGTGTGTGTGTGTGTGTGTGAGTTTCTATAAATGTGCATGTGTGCAAAACCCGAGTGCGTTTTCGGTGTCGCAGCTGCACGGCTGTGCTGGAGAGGCAAAACAAGGTCAGAACGCTTCAAGGTTAAAAATTCCCCTTGTGTCAGCATGAGAGCGGATTCTCAGGACAGCAACATGGAGTGTGTGTGTGTGTGTGTGAGAGAGAGAGAGAGAGAGAGAGAGAGAGAGAGAGGGAGTGAAAACCGATTCAGAGAAATAACTCAAATAAAAAAAACACTCTTGTACGCCGGAGTGCCACGGGTTCGACTCGTTCTCTTCGCCCTTTCCCCAATCTCAGCTCTAGTGTGCATAAATAGACCCCTAATTACTAATTAAATTACAATCAGAGCTGAGGAGAGGCGCTTAGTGCAAATGCAGAGTGACAGGTTACAGCAATCTGGCTCAGGATTACACCAGAAAACACACACAAACACATACACACACAGAACCGAGGGACCCTAATGAATCGGTCTGACTTGTGACCTCTTTTTGATTTCCGCGTCATATCTTCACCGACCCGGTTACCGGAATATTAACAGAGCCCTGAACCACACCAGACACACACACACTGATCCGACAGCTCAGTTAATTCACCCAGGTTGCACACTGGCCCTAAAACCTCCGTTCAATTCTCTCTCATCTGAAACAGCCATTTCACCTCCACTCAATAGCGTTCCCCTAAACCGCCTAATTCATCTCTACTCAATCCCGTTCCTCGAATACCGAGAACTAACCTCTACTTACTTACTTTTTTTTTTTTTTAACTCCATTATGTCTAATTCACCTCCACTCCATCTCATTCCTGGAAAATAGCCCTAATTCACCGCCACTCGATCCTGTCCCTGTTCCATGGTTAATTCCCCTCCACTTTGTCTTTTCCCCTAAACCACCCCCCCACACCCCGCTCCCCACCACCTCCACATTTCACCTCTACTTAATCCTGCTTCTTTAATATCGCTAATTCACCTCTACTTAATCCCGTCCCTCATTCGGCACCGCACCGCTCCGCTCCGTCCTGCTCCCGCTCGGTGGAACCGCTTCTTCATCGTGTCCTGTTCGTCTAAAGCGCCAGTTTCACCTTCACTTGATCTCATTTCCTGTAATATTCCTATTTCCCCAATGGATAATCTTGTTTTCCTGATCTCGCTCATTCACCTCAACTCTATTCTGGCTAATTCACCTCCACCCAGTCATTTAACCCCAATATGGCTAATTTGCCACCAGGGCATAATAAAACCCCCTCCAAAAAAAAAAACGTGAACCAAACAAAACCACCACACGAGCTAATTTCTTATTAACTACCGACTCTGTTCCTCTAAATCTCGTATTGCTTTCAGTAATCTCACGAGTCTATCGCTAATTCACCTCTATTCTTTCCCTGTAACCCAGTTAATTCACCTTCACTAGATGTTACTGCGCCAACACCGTCTATGTTTTTTTACGGCAACTTAAGTATTCTAGAGACACGATTAGTCTTAAACATGGCTAATCCACCTCCGTTTGCTTAAAAACATGGTTAATTCATCTCCAGGTCGAAGCCCCCCTTTGACACACCAATCCAGCTGCTCCAGTGCTGTCCTTCCACCTTCACCTAATATTGCTAATCCACCTCCACCCGATCCCGTCATAGCTAATTCATCTCCGCTAGTTTTCTGTTGCCGCGATTCACTTCCGCTCAGTCCTGCATACGCTGACAGCTCAAGGAGAGCCTAACGTCAGCCCCGCTCTGCCTGCGGCTCATAAAGCCCATCAATAGCCGCGGATGACCTTCCCTTGTCAATCTCTCCAGACCTGAATCCAGCGGATCGATATCATCTTCTCTTTTTTTTTTTTTTTTTTGAAGAAAGAAAGATATTGAAGCGTTAATATTCTACAGAAGAGCATTAACGAGGGAGTCTCTCCCTTGGGGTTTTAAATATCGTCGTTACGTCGATGACAACAGTGTGAACAAAAGGTCAGGTCAGGGGAGATCAGAAACACAGGGTTTTGGCGAAGGGTTGCTATCGAGTTCCCGAGATGAGGGTTTCATACGAGTTGGTCCTTGAATACGCCGACGTGCTTGCTACACAGGAGGTCGGTCAGGGCCGGATGCAGGAGGAAGGGAGATGTGAAGTAGGTGGGAGGGAAGGCTGGCTCACTAAAGCACCGTTTTTTAATTGGTTCTCCGCTCCCTGCTGTCACTCTGCCCACACTGGCCGCACAGGCTCCAGCCGAGTCACCCACCTGAGCAAAGAGCCTTGATGACTCAAAGAGAGAAAGTGAAAGACGGAGGCTATACATAGATAGATAGACAGCATGCTGAGCTTGCTGTAAATACAGCGCCGAGCATTAAGGATGGGGATGTGCCCGCCTGCTGTGCCAGTGGGCACTAATCATGCTCTAGTGAAACCACACAGAAGGCTTAAACACCACAAAACGGCTCTCAGCTCCATCTTTAACACTAACAAAAAAAAAATTTGGAAACAGAGCTGAGACTTTAGCAAAGGAGACAGCCTCGTGTGGAGAATGTGCGTCCTCCCTCTCGGTCTCTATGCTTTGCTGTTAGTGTTGTTCTGGGAGGTTCTTATCGCTTTTTCCTCCTCCTCCAACACCTCTTTTCTTATTGCTGTTGCGAGCAGAAAACAACAACAATCAAGGGATTTCTGGTGACAAACAATCCCCCTCTTCTGACCATCGACTCCCATTCTTCTCCCCCTCTCTTTCCATCTCTCTTTCTATGCCTGAGTCGGTCCCCAGGAGAAGGCAGTGCAGCTAAGCAAGAAAAACGCCGCAGCTGTTCCAGCCTCTGGGGGCGCAGGACAGATGAGTTAGGGAGCACCAGCAATACTTCTTTTTCCTCACACTTCGGCAAACGTGCTGGCGCGCTCGCTTGCCTTCTTTCGTGTTAACTCGTGCGTTCTCTTTCTCTTTCCTCCGGTCTCCATCGCTCTCCCGCTCCTCGCTCCATCTTCGCTAATTGCTCCCAGCTCCCTTGCCGTCCGAGGTCTCCTCACTCCAGTTCTCCTTCCATCCATCCTCGAGCAGGAACGCTGGAACAGAGCGGCCAGCTCTTCATTTCCGACTCAGTGGGGGTCACTCGATTCATTCATCATCTTCAAAACACACCCCCCACCCCCAACACACTGCAAACCTCGAGGTCCGAGAGCCAATTAAAAGCGGCACGCCTGGCTGGCGCACTTGCTCCATCACAGGGCACAGGGGCGTCCCAACAGAAGGAACTATTGATGGTGAAGGTGTTTTTATTATTTTTTTTCCTTTATTTTCCAAAAGGTAGGGCTGAGAGAGGCGCAGTAACTCCTTAAAAACCACAAGTGGTAGAGAGGTGCTCTAGCAGAAGGCGTGAGGTAAGTACTCTCAATTCAAATGCCACTGTAAAGAGCTGTTGACTTTTATGTAATGAACCATTTGGGAGTCTGTAATAAATCAGTTTTACAGAAGGAACTCTTCTGGAAAAAGGGGTCCGGCAGATTTAACGGCCATCGTATTTTAGATTAACACCCTTTACCCTTTTACCTCGACACTACCTCGCATCTTTATAACTGCTCTATTGCCGCGCTTGGCTGTTTCAACAGCTTCCCATAGCAATATGAAGTCCCTTTTTTATCAGTGGCACTAAGTAAAATGTCCTGTCAAATAGACTGTCGCCACGCTGACCCAAGTGCCACCGTTTAGACTCCTATCATACTGATAATGTTGTGCATTTGCCACACGTACGAATGGCCTGCTTTTCCACCCTGAGTGTTCACCCAGACCTCCATTAGCCTCCACAAGTGATGCGCCGTGAGCCATAAAGCACAGAGCGGCTTCCTGGATACTCAGCTAGAAAGAGATCCTAGGAAGAAAGAAAAAAAACGATGACGAATCATTTTCCCACTGTTTCTAATAACTCGACAAGGGCACCTTGAAGAACTCCTTTGCCAGACGTTGCAAGTAGAAAACGCGATAGGAATACGAACGAAAAAAAAAACAGCATGACGCAATTAATAAGGCAATGTCAAATATAACTCGGGGAGGGTGACTACAAATAGCTGACACCGAAGACACCGGGCTCTTATTGAGACTCGTCCCTTCTCGGCAGGAGCTGCGCGCTGCGCTAACAGGCTTTTGTCATCTGAAGGAATAAGCAATGAGACCCCCAGCGAGGGAGGAATTCTCAAACTCGTCCGCTGTCCTGCAGGAGGGTCGTTATTAACTAGGTAGAAAATGAAACCAGACAAATGGTGAGAGCACTAAATGTAGCTTTGAAAAAAAAAAAAATTATAATAATAATACATCTCTGCTCCCCTCCCCCCGTTTTTTCTCTCTCCGTCTTTATTTTTCTCTGCGTGTCCTCTTGGAGAACAGCTTGTGGCTATAGTGCCGGCTGTAGATGAGGAAGAAGTGGGCTCTCATTCGCCTCGCTCTCTCCGCCGGCCCACTTCATTCTCCTGAATCTTTCCGTCTTCGCCCCAGGGGCGTCCTTGTGAATGAACACACGCTCACGCAAAGCTTTGCATCTACCCTCGTCTATAATGTCACTCGGTTCGTTAATACGCCGGTGTATATACGCGAGGCTCGTCACATGGCATCGCCTTGCGATCCAACCTTGAAGAGTATAGCGTGCACTTCAGCGCCGTGTGTCAGCGCCCGAGCTGGCGATCTGGCGTCGCGGAGGAGTCGTTTCGCTGTATTATGCTGCATGTTTGGCAGCAATTTGTGGACATTAATTCAACAAACAATATCAGGTGCTCGAGTATCGGAGACAAAGAGTATGCCAAGGCACCCAGACGGGTCTGACATGCCAAAGAGTTTCCGCATTCATTTCCTGTTACAAAGATACACTATACAAAGTCTGTAGTGAAACTTAATATATAAAAATAAGTAAAATGCTTTTACTCAATGAAATCCAAAACACAGAATTTAGGAATAATATGGCAAAAATAATGGAACAGACCATATTTCACTAACTATAAACCTATATGTCTACAACAATATTCATTCACCTTCTGTACCGCTTACCTATACAGGGTCGCAGGGGGCGTGGAGCCTACAACAGGATACTTGTGGTACACCCTGGACAGGGTGAGGTACGAGGTGTAGTACACCCTGGACGGGGTGCCAATTCATCACAGGGCATATCTAAGAATATGCAACGACTTATTGATACAGCAAAGGTTTTTGCCAGCGCTTTCCAACAGTGGCGGCCTCTGAGTGGCGCACTGGTAAAGCCCTCGCGCTATCATCCGGAGATCGCTGGTTCGATTCCCGGATGATGCTATAACCTCTCCCAGCCTGAGGTCTAGAGAGAGCTGATTGGCCGAGCTCTCTCAGAGGGGAAGGATGAGGGGGACTTAGTGCTCCCACATTAATCATGGCTCTACAGCCAGTCAGGGGCGCCTGTGAGCTCAGACAAGCGGAAGGAGCGGATAGCGCTGTCCTCCGAGTGTTTTACTCCACCTCTAACGGTGCGTGAGCGAGCAGTTCGAAAAGATGCAGTCAGCTGGCGTCACGTGTTTTGGAGGAAAAACATGATAGTCTTCGGCCCTCCTGACTAAGTGGTAGTAGTAGCCTTAATGTGGAGCCCCCTAGTGACAGGGAGGAATTGGACACGACTAAATTGGGGAGAAAATCTGGAAAAAATCCCAAAAAAATTATTATAATTAAAAAAAAAAAAAGAAGAAGATCGGGGGTTCAAGCCCTAGCACCGCCAAGATGCCACTCCAGGGGCGATATACATCCTGGCTAACCCCTGTGCTCTGACCCCAGCTTCCTTACTGGTACATGCAGGAAAAAAATCTATTCACTGTTCTGTTTTATCTACAGTGCAATGCAGTAACGTTAAGGTTACAATTAATTAGAGAGAGCTATAAAGCTGGTCTGTTTTATCCTTATGAGAGAAAGAAAGAAATAAAACCTTGTTTCTCAGACATTTAACTATAAACAGATGATAAAAAAAACAATGTCTTTCTTTTTCATGTCGAGCCATAACGATTGGAAAGCTGCAAGACTAATAAAGTGTTTTATAGTTTTAGTAAGATATTTATAGAAGACAAGTAGAAAAACTGTAAAGTTTCAATTTGTACAGTCGTTACAAAGGTGCTATAAAAACACTGGCGATATAAACAACATTTTAAGCAATATCATAATCTTATTACGCTTCCTGGTAATGCTGGGACGTGACCTCACAACCTGCCGGTCATGACCCAGCTTTAGCTGATTACATGAAAGATAAAACAGTCTAAAAACTTATGATTATATGAAAGCATAGATGAGAAAGAATAAGTACCGAGAGAGAGAGAGAGAGAGAGAGAGAGAGAGAGAGAGAGAGAACAAACACACTCGGAAAAACCCCCAATACCCCGAGCAGCATGAAGGTGGTGGAAATTACCGGTAACATAATCGATGTTTCAATCAAGCTCCCGCTTTCGACTGAACAAGGAGCTCTTTTAACAGCTGTCCCTCGGTGATATCGGCAGCTACAGAAGGAACGGCATTAATTGAACACCTTGAAGAAGTAAATAACACTTGAACTCGAACACGAAAAGGCGCACAGCTCAGGCTTTAATTAATAAAGCGCCGTGCAGAAGCACGAGGCGTCGGGTTTACAGTGTAAACAGCAGTGTTGTTCTGCTGCGTGCCGATAACGCGGTTTTTAAACCAGGCTGGAGGAGCGCGGCGCCGGCACGATGGCTTCGGTTACGCCGTTTATCCCCTAACACACTCTGCGTTAGTGTCCGTTACACACACACACACACAAACACACACACACGCACGCACTGATGTTACACTTAATCACAAACACCGTAATGCTTAAGGGCCACGTTCACCGAGACCTCGCTCACAGAGACACAAGCGCTACGCTTAACACGTGAAATGGCTAACGTATGACACCAGAGTGGGAGCGATTACATACAGAATGGATATTTTCAGCGTTTCCACGTATCTGCTCATGTCGTTAAAACAGTGATTTTTCAGTGTAATATCAGATCAGATCGTAATCTTAATCTTTAAATGATAATAAAAATAATAATAATAATAATGAAAACGTATTATGATTTTGTCTTAAATACAAGTGAATGCTTACCGTTTCATAAAATTACATAAAAGACAAACATCAGGTTAAGCGAATTGTTATTCCGATGGCATGGTATTATTCTGTTTTAAAAATACAAGTTTGAAACGTTATATTAAATATTAGTTAATGAAACAACAAGACCTTTGGTGGATGTGAATGTGTGTTCAGATTAATGGTTTTGTTGTATTCTGATCTCATGATAAAAATTATTAATGGAATTGAATTAGTTAAACAAGTGTTTGGCGGTGCAGTGGCTTAGTGATTAGAACTGTCGCCTCGCACCTCCAGGATCCTAGGTTCGATTATCATACTCCGGTTTTCTGGCACAATCAAAAAACTTAGATACGGCTAATTGGCGATCCCAAATTGCTGTAAGAATGTTGATCAAATGTTATAACAATGGAACTAAATAAAACAATCACCATTGGCCTCCACGATCCCTAGTTGGACTACAGAGGTTCCTACATGGATGGATGGATAGATGGATGGATGTGCGTGTGTATACACCAATCATGAGCGTGATCATGGGCTCACCCATGCCCGCAGGTACCAAAGGCTAGTCTGTCCCACAAAAAAGTGTTGATGCTGGACATGATGAAAAGGCACCAGAAGGCATAGCGTAAAGCTGATGACTCCGCCTCCAAACTTTCCAGATCCCAATCCATTCAAGCATCCAGGGAGGCCCGACCCCACAACCCACAGGATGAATACCAAGGTCCTGGTGCCAGAAACCACAGCACACCCTCAAGAACGAAGGCACGAGTAGACCCCAAAACCTAGGTGGTGTAACATCATGGCTTTTCAATGTGTGTTCAGATTCAGGCTTTTGTTGTATTCTGATCTCATGATGAAAATTATTAATTATCTTGATGTATTATATATACTGATTAATTAAACTTAATTCTCCTTCCCAGCTGCAGCAGCACAGTGACACGAACACACCTGGGCTCTTACACCGTACGCATGAACATAATCTACGTACACAGTATTCCTACAGCAACATGCTGTAAATTAAATCTGAAAACTCTTCACAAGTTCCCAAAGAGGGACCGTAGTGCTTGGGGGGGTTTGGGGGGTGGGGGGGGATTCGGACACACCCAAGCGAGCTCATCACTTATTTTAAAAAAAAAAATACCAGGGAAGAAGCGCTCTCCTGTGCTTTCCTCCCGTGCCTTTTGTTCATCGTAAATGCCAATTACCCAATTTCCTCTTGCATGCAAATCAGATTAAAGCGGGGCGCGACAGACCGCTCGTACATCGTGCTGAGACGATGCGTCCCGAGCGCCGGGGAGACGCACCTTTCTCTACGACCCTCTACCTCGCACTCGGCGGTTTAATCAAGCTCCATTTACAATGCTCCAGAAATGATTTCCCTGTCTCCCATTAGGAAACCAAACAATAGCCATAATTAAAATAATAATTGCATGTTCATAAAAATCTACACTGCTGAGCCCTCTGCTGCCAAAGGCTAATTCCAATGAAAAGTACTTTTTTTTCCTTCATTTATTTTCTATAAACTTATAAATAATGGTGACGGTCATGAGCATCCTAATGCAAAGCGAGAGAGAGAGGGAGAGAGAGGGAGAGAGAGGGAGAGCTGGGTTTGTATCCACACAGGGACAGACTTGATATGCTGAGTGTTTATTTTCCATTGGCATTGTGGGTAATTACAGTCGTGCGATTGATCTTTTTGATTAAGAAATGCCCTGCCGAGTGAATTTGCGCTCCGGCCAAACAATAAACGCTCTTAAAGCAGTTTCTGACCCTGGAGACCCAGGGAAAAGAAGCAGGCTTTAAAAACTCTGACCACACACACACACCGTGGACTTCTTTCTATTCTAAAGACAATGCAGTAGAGAGAAACCTCTCGCTGATAAACTGTAGCTTTAGATCAGACGACACGAACAGGACAACAGGGCTGTGATAAATCACGCCACAATACCATCTCGTTTTTGTTTTTAATTTCAGTTCTAAAATTGTGATTCAGCTCAAAACTCAAAGCTCAGAAAACAAATTTATGCTTCATGACTAACATGATGGACCTCCTGATGGTCAAATCCACTAATGTGAATGGGAATTTCTTGTTCCTGAGTCAGCACTTCTTTGTTTTTGTTTAAAAAAACTTTTTTCAGTAAATAAAATAAACAATTAGAATCGTTTAAAGTAGTAGTCTTGGGAAATACAAATATCTTAAATGTTTAAAATTGATCTAAAAGATGCTTAATTAGACTGTGAAAAACAATATCTTAGCAAGTGAAAATATCTTTAATATAGTTACATTTATGTACACTTTCTTAAATAAGTTTATAACAATCCAAATCTACAGTACGATTATAAGCTTATTTCTAGTCAAAACGTTACTAAAGTTGCAAGCAAAAAATGTCCTGTTCTGTTGGAAGAAATCCATAAAAACAAGCAAAATTATCTGCTAAGACATTTATTACTTGAAAGAAGCCAGAAATGGAATTTTAGTAACATTTGGTTTGTTGAAAACTTATACCAGATAGGTTTGGTTAGATTCAAGGATATTTCACTTGCTAAGATGTCAATCTTTTGCAGTAAGCCTATTTCTGGAAATTCATTTCTATTTTTTAAGCAGAAAATTCTTGTTGCTTCTCTTTAAAAATACATTTTTAAACCTAGCAGAATAATCTGCCAATAAAAAACAAGAAATTCAAAAATAGTAACATTTGTCTAGAAATGGGCAAAATCTTATATTTGGTTTGTTGTGTTTTCATAGTAAGACATTAATTGTAAATAGATTTGACTTGATTTAAGATATTTTTACTCGCTAAGGCAGGACTTTTTGCAGTGTAAAAAAAAACCAGACATTCTTGGCAGTGAACTGCAAAAAAAAAAAAAAAAAGACATTTTACCAAGTGAAATATTCTTAAATCTAGCCAAATCTATTCAGTAATTTCTTAAAATGAGTTACAACAAACCAAATATAAAACCATTAAACTTATTTCCTATTCAAATGATACTAAAATTGCAAGCGAAAAATGTCTTATGTTGTCAGATAATTTTGCTTCTTTAAAAAAATAAATTCCTTCAAATAAACTTATAAAAAATATCTGCCAATAAAACAAGACATTTCTTGCTTAAAATTTTAATAACTAGTAATAAGCTTAATGGTCTTATGTTGGGTTTATTGTAAATTATTTTTAAAAAACTACATACAGGTTTGGCTAAGTTTAGAAATATTTGACTTTGTAAAATGTAATTTTTTTGCAGTTGTACTTTTTCATCACATTATTCAAACTGCAGTTGTTAAAATCATAAACAATTGTTGACGAAACGGATTTAATCACCGTGGCATAGCCGAGACCTTACTGTTTTCGGCAGGTCCTGCACATCTGAACGAACCCGCGGCTTTCTTCACACTTGCTACACAGCGCCTTTAAATCAGTTTACAACGACTTTATCTGAATAATAAATGGCCGATCGTGAGCGGGGCTATTAATGATGGAGAAATGATGTCTGAGTAACGTTCGTTAGTTAGAAAGCTCTACAGCGGCTGCGATTAAAACGACGCCCTTGTGACAATAAACTTCTCGAGGCAGCTCCTCGGGGAGTTTGCTCGCCGTGAACACCAGTGCAGTTATTGAGCGCGATCCATCACGGTGCCTGTGATTTTACGACCGCACCGGATTCTCCACGCGGTGGAGGTTAGGGTTGTTTATTTAACTGATGTACAGGTCTCTGTGTGTTTGAGCATACCTAAGAAACGGATCCAAAGACTCAAACGATTGATTATTCGAGTGTGTTTCGCTACTAATCAAAAGCATCACTGTGACGGTGCTAAAAGTGACCACGTCATAATTTAAATCAACATCTTTGAGGCACCAGGAGGTCTTGAGAAAGTTTCCAAAATCTCCAACTTAAACCCTCAGGATTAAAGCCCTGGTTGATGGAAAGAAAGCACACTTTCAGCTTTTTGCAGCAGAAAAAAAAGACCTGATAAAGGATAAAGAGAGAGAGGGATTCCACTCTTAGGAGAGACTCGGAGGCAGCGTGGGAGCCGTCACCGGCTCACAGCACTAAGCGCAGCACAACCCCGAATACGAACGCCAAGATTCCGCATTAATGCACTGGGTCGAAACTTGTATTCTTCAAGGCGCATTTTCTCATACAATCAAAGATCGTGCAGCTGCAAAAGCTGACACTGACCAAGCCAAGGGTGAAATTCCACTTTTTTTTATCAGATGCAGGAAAACATGTGCACAAACACACACACACGCACATTAGCGACAGGCGAAGAGTTCCTGCTGCGAATGCACGGAGAAAGGGGGCAGTTCACCATCATCAAGGTTATTAGCATAATTTCTTCGGCGCAGCCATTAGAGCCGGAGAAACAAACATGAAGGATGTGCAGGACGCGCTTTTCCCAGCTTGACTACAAAAAACAGCTCTTGATTATCAGAGTTTGTAGGCGTTGACGTATTTCGCTGATGAGTTTCATCAGGAAACTTTTTTTTTTTTTTTGACACTTTAAATTTTCCATGAACAGTGATCAGTCAGGAGAGGACAGTGTGTGTGTGTGTGTGTGTGTATTCCTTTCTATGTCTATGGAAACACACAAACACTGAAATATGCTTCCTGTCTTGGCCAGGCCTAATGTTTGGGGCAAACACACACACACCTGCACAGCAAGAGGCAGGTAAACAGCCATTACAGAAGAACGACAGGCTTTAGAAGGCTTATCAGAGCCGGAGCTCGCAATGCCAGACCACCACACGCACCACACACACACATTACAGACTGACGTGCGTCAGTCTGGGAATTTGGAGGCTAGTCTCTATATAAGCCCCTGGATGCACTGAACACATGCTCCTGCTCTGAAGTTTTGACCCGAGCCTTATGCCCAAACATTACTTCCAACACAAACATGTTGTTGCGTTTTTTATGTACAGGAGATACTGTAAAGGTTGAAGCATATATTTTTACATAAATATTCACAGACGGCCAAATCCAGAGCGACGTACACAGAGTAGATCCGGATTTCCTGCAGCATCCGGCGTGTTCCACAAGACGAGGATCTTTAAACGGAAATCTTTTTCTTTTGTTTTGGCACGAGACGGCTAAACGTGTCCAAATCAGCTTGTCTCACATCAAACCGTTTTTACAGCTAGCTAAGAGAGCTTGTCAGCAGCCACTACTGAATTCAGACGTGAAGGAGGGAGGTGGATCGATCAGGCTCCCACGCCAGCTTGTTTTGGCAGCCTCGCTCAGCACAGAGCAGCGCTTTCAATTTTTTGATTTCGGGAGCTCGTTAATAAACGGCGATCCCGTACGGGGCACGGCGCTCAAGGAGCCACCTGAGTGCATTCACGAGAAAGGAAATGGTGCTTAACTGTACCTGTTGTTGTCACTGGCTGGGGGGTGCTGGTGGACAAGGGGTACCCTCAAGAGTGGAGGATATAGAGCGCGACTTTAAATCTTTACCTATAAATTATTTTTATTTTTATTATTTTATGTACTAAAGGACTGGAAGCAGCTTATGTGATATGCAGATTTTTTTTTTTACTTTAATGTATAAATTGTACTTGCGTGTTGGTATTTACTACATAATTAATTAGTATGTCTACTATTAAGAAACACTCTTTGGCTTTTGGTCTTGTAGTGGTTAGCACTGTGGCCTCGCAACTCCACGGTCAAGGGTTCGAGTTGCACTTTTAGGTCTTTGTGGGTGAAGTTTCCCAGTGCTTAGAGGGATTCCTCCAGGTACTCTGGTTTCCAAATTCCCCATAGTAAGTGTGTATTTGTGTGTCTTGTGATGGATGGCCACCAAGTTTAGGGTGTACCCCACCCCATGCACCAAGTCTTCTAGGGATAGGCCTTACCCAAACCCCCCCCCCGTGACCACATAAGTGGTACAGAGTATGTCAAATAGAAAAAAAAAAACAATAAAAAGTCGCAATACGATATTTTTGTCACATCACCTATCCCAATACAAAACACAACTAAAACCATTCAAGAGATAAGTACAGGTAAAGATACTATTTAATACTATTACTCCTTTTTATTTGAGTGTAAAAAAAAAAATTAATAGAAATCTGCCCCAGAATAGAGGCATGAAGACACTGCATCAGCTAAGAAGTGACTCGAGCATTACAGGAGAACAGGAAGTCCAGAACGAGGGGAAAATCCGACTCTTGGTTTGGAGTAAAAACGTTCCCGCCTGCTGAGAGAGATGGACTTCCGACACCTTCAGCTCCAATATAAATGTTAATAGAGTTCAGGCAGAGAAAAACTAGGTGTAAACAAACAAATGTGCCAGCGTGTGCGGGAAACCCGCGGGAGGCCAGCGCTCTGAGACGAGACAAGGAAACCGAGCCGAGGAATCGGTCCTAGTGGCGTTCGCTCGACTGTACTCCCAAAGGCACATGCATTCATGCCATCACGCTTTCGTGTTTTTATGTCTGTATAATGATAAAATTCAAGCTGATGACCTGAAACTAATAACCACAATAAAAGCTTGAGTTAAGTAAAAAAAATAATAATATATATAGTCCCCATTCTAAGTACGAAAGCAGCAGACACTGCATCTCATTCTTCACCTGCTGACGTCCACAAAAGGACAAAAGGTAGCGTGGAGGCGGCGTGTGTTTGCGGCGGAAAAAACTACTGAACAAACATTCGGAGTGCAAGAAGCAGCAGGAACTCGCTGTCACGACTTGTTCAAAGGTTTGGCAACCTTCAGGCCAATTAGACATCAGAGGGCAGGCTGAGCTGCAGCCTCCGCTGGGCCCGGCTCCTGTACAAACGCCAGCCTAGCTTATTTAATCGACTGTAATTTAAGGATTTAAATAAAGATCAGATTCTTCCTGTTGTACCCGAAGGAGCAGGAAGGAAAGGAGGGGAGAGTCAGAAATACCTCCGACCCATCCGTTCGTACGTGCCTCCTACCTCGGTGAAGCTCCGGAGTGGGGATTGGAGCGGGAGGGAGGGCTGAAACCTGATGCTGGGTAGGATGAGCAGCTGTGGCAGAGGAGAGCAGCGGCTGCCTGGTGTAGCTCCAGAGAGATTTCTTCATCGGCGGCTGTAATTAATAAGGCAGTGCTGTAGGTTGGCGCATCTCTGGATATCCGCCTTTCCTTTTGCACCACAGCTGCGCGGTAGACCTCCAGACCTTCCAGCACACATCCAGAGCCTGGCACACACAATACTACCTGAACTCTATCTTCAGATTCCATCAGAATGCCATGCCATTTTTAACCATGGCCCAACACTCGGGGTACATTATGGAGAGCCCTTTAGTCCGCGTGCGACTCGCGGCCTTCCGGGGTACATTGTTAGGACTAATTCGAAGCCTGTGCATAAACAACACTCCTGCTTAAATGAGTTACGGCAAAGGGAAGACAATCTGATCCCATCAGTGCAAGCAAACGAACTCCCGTTTTTATCCAAGTTCTCAAATCTTTCATCCACCCCCAAGCTGAGTGCCAAGGCACCAAGCTGATTCAAGAGCGCTAAAACCGTCTGCTGCACGCTTGCCATTGAGAATGGGCTGTGGCTAATCTTATCCGCCGGCTTTGTGCGTCACACGCTCCTCCAAGCAGGCAAAGCGGGGGCAGGAGGGAGATACGGACGAGAGTTTACCCTGTAGAAGCTTTATTTTCTCCACCTCCACATCTGGGCTTAAGACAAATGGCATGGACAATACTCCTAGGTCGAAATGAAAAAGCCTACAAAGATGCACCTTTGAGGCTTGGAGCTAGTCATGATCTTTTGTTAGCTGATGGCGGGTAATATTTTTACATCATCTTAACATCATCTCTGTAACTGGTGGCCTATGTGATGTTGACGCACTGCTTCCACGGTGCTCAGAGAAGCTGCAATATTGCCCTTGAAAAAAAAAAAAGTCATAAATTTTGTACAAATCAAGCACTTTTCTCCCCTCCACATACTCACTTCAGGTGAAAGACAAGTGAAGGCAAAGAGAGCTCAGGGAGTGCTGTCCAAAGACTTAGCTAAGAGAGAAATAAGAAAAAGACAGACAGTGAGTAAAGAGTGTAAAGAGACGTGTGCATTTCGATCACCCTGTCCACTTGACAAGCCCAGAAACCACGACCTGCTTCACTCTTTACATCATCAACTAACACATAAACCTCCCGTATCTCCGCAAGACCTCACATCTCGCCACTCGTATTTTGACCGCCGTGGTCGCTCAAACATCAGACGCCACCGTCTTGTGATCCTTCACACTTGACATTGATGCTCCATACACGCTGGCGCTCCATCTCCTTGAGCAACCAACTCTGAAATAGGCCTCCACCTCCTGCCACCTCCTTCTGTTCACACTGCCTTCACGCTACTGCCGTTACACGGCATTGAAAAACCGCACACATAAACGCCTTCACACCCGGCTACACACGCCACCAATCTTCTGCTTGTCAATCATGCCCTGGGGGGTGTATACGGTCCTCACCTCTTGTCAATCAAAACAGTCACAGCCTGCGAGGTTGCGACCCACAAGAGTAAAGAAGTGTACGCAGTCTCGCATACAGGTGCTGGACAAAGAGGATAAAGCGTCTCTGTCACTATAGTATGTGCTCCACCTCAACCTCTGTGAGTTCTTCTCTTATTTTCCCTATAAAGACTAATCTCTTGTTTCCTAAAGAAAAAAAACTGGTTGATTCTTTCTGGCTGAGCTGGGGTTATTTTGAGCCAGAGCTCGCCATAGTCCATACTTGGATAGAGACAAAAAGGGGGTCAACATCCTGGACGTCCTCACCCATTACAGACACCTAGCAATGACAAGCAAGGCAAACCACGGCTTTGTTCAGGAGGAACTCTGATACTGGAGCTGCTTGGAATTCTGGATGGTGGCGATTGTGGTGGGCTGGAAGGTTTGACAGTAGAGACGGGGGAAAAGAATCCATGACGTAGATCATTTCTTTTATGTGGCAATTCATATATTGCTGCACTAATTCCAAAAGATTATTTTTTCTTACTATTGTGTACTTTGCAATGTCTACTGACTGTTTCTCTTTATTCATAGCTAATACCAAAAACTTAATCAACGTCTTCAACCAGGAAGATGTCTGGCAAAAAAACAGTCCTTATATAAAGATAAGTCAAGCATATAGATATAGGCAATGAAGTTAGAAGAAAATGTCCTGTCCTCATATGGCGGCATTCAGGTCCCAAGAGGTTTGCCTTTGAGGTGCCAATATGCTGCAGTTCCTCTATAATCCTACAGGTGGAGCGCTCTAAACTATTCACACGTTTGCAGCTAGGACTGCATCCTGTGCATTAGGAGCAAATTATTCGCTAATGGTGGTTAAGATCATAACAAAATCCAAAAATGCTAATATCAAATCACGATACAAATCGAATCAGCGTCTGAGTATCGCAATAGTATTGGATCGGCCGGTTCTTGGAGATTCGCAAAAAAAACTTACTTGGATGCCACATGTTTCACTTTGATTGTTAAGATCCAGTGTTACTTTACAAATTCAAAAGATCTGATAGATAGAGTGAAAGGTCATCAATCATTCCTCCCTGCATTATTCAGCGTCTAAAACTAAAACCTGTGGTTCTAAGATTTAACCAAGACTGTGGTTTGGTGAAGAGCAGAAGGTTAACAGCGGTCAATTAACATCAAAACTGATGATCTGGTAAATGTGCATGTTTGAAAACTTACTGGGCATCGTGGCAGCGTCTGATTGTGAAGGAAACGATTAAATCTTTATTTCACGCAGGCCTAAGGTGGAGCAGACATCACCAGCATTGAGTACCGCCTGCATTAGTAAAGTCTGGCACTCCAGCAGAAAGGCAGATAATGTTTCTCGCTCTTGCAACACACACAAACACACACACACACACACACACACACACACACTTGAAGCCTGCACTGCGCTTCATAAAGTTACTGAAGGAAATGAGAGGAAGCTGGGGGTGGTGGTGGTGGGGGAGTGCACAGACAGATAAAAGCGCAGTTTCCGCCATCACCGACAAACCAGACTAGCAAGTAGCGTGAAGGAGGTGTAAAGCCTCGCCTCCCTTAGCCAAATCTTAGGGCTGGGCTTGCCGAGTCTGCTTCCTCCCCTGCGTCCGTTAAGTGAACCATTAGCGCTGGAAAAGAGGGTTGAATACATGAATGCATCAGCTGCAGCATCGCGGCTAAATTTAGACCTTTTTCCATGGACACTCAGCGCCGGGAACAGCCAGGCCTGAAGGACACACGGGAACTTTCCACTTTCCGCATCGATCGCGCAAAAGCCGAAGCGACGTCGCGTCATGCATGGTACACAGAAACAAGCACGATCTTTTAAATGCGAGTGTAATCAGAGTGAGCGGTTTTTTTACGATGGCTGAAAGGGTCACACCATCAAGTTTATCAGGGATTCAAAAATATGATCATGAGAACTTAAATTTTCCCCCAGAAACCCTTTCTAACTGGTGTACTGTAATAACAGTTGTTATTATTATTATTAGGATAATTGATTCCGTATTAATGTAATTTACATCTGATTTGTATAAATAAAGGTGAAGTGCTCGAGTCAAAGCAGACAGACTAGCGTAATAAGACACCGTCTGGTTGAAGAACTTAATCCTGTGAAGACAGACGGTGTGATTTCGTCCCGAGAGCCGCTCATGTACGCAGGAGCGAGTTCGGCTTGAAGGTCAGCTGGTAAAGAGGTACAATCCAAACACGGCGATCATTGAAAGAAGGAATGAAGGAAGAAAGAATGGATGGATGCTTTAGGAAGTAAAATGGGAAAGAAACACAACTCTGGCATTAAGTAACTCCAGAGACTTTCTTTCCATTGCAGCCAGCTGATAATATAGCAACACTCATGTCTCCTATGTGCACACACACACACACTTTTACAGTACAGTAAAGTCAAGTGGCTGTACAGTACCATAAGGCACGACAGGCCAAAAGGAGCCCTTCTTTAAATAATAACTTACAGAGCCATTTAAAAAAACATTAGCCTGCCCACACGCTCAATTACCGCGGCCCACTTTTGCACTTTGTCCCCGCATTGTGTCCCGGAATAGCGACTGGCCTGCATCGGAGAGAGAAAGAGAGAGAGAGAGACGCGTCTCACTAAAGCCTCTATACGGTTCTCATTCGGCGCGGGCCCACGTTCGTCTGAGAAAGACAGACAGCCTTCCCGCTTTACAAATCGCATATCAAATGCTTCCCTTTGACGAGCCTAAACGCATGTAATTACCTCCCGTCTCTTTGTTCGCTTGCCTCGGAGCATCCGGCACGCAGACGGCGGCGTGCTCTGGACTGGCCCGGGGAAAGATGAGAGAAAAAAGAAGAAAAGAGAGAACACTTTTGTGCCTGTTTAAACACGAGCGCTGAGCACGGACGCGCAGGTGCGAACGCTTTAATGTTCCACGCCGGACGAACCGAGGCAGGTATGAATTGGATTTAGCGAGTCGGCCTGCGAGGAATCGACTCCATGAAATCCTTCAGGCTGTTTAAACAAAGTGCGACGTGCTCCTTTTTTTCCTCCCCCTTTCCTCTAAGCGTTTATGTAGCTAAACTGGGATGAGTTCCTAAGCTATTGACTAAAAATAAATAAATAAATAAATAAATAAATAAACAAACATATTCGATCCGAGCCTGCAGTGAGTCAGACGACAAGCTAAATATAGCAGTCACCTTCCTTCCGTCGTTAACGCTGGAAAGACTTCCGAAAATAGCTGCGTGCATGCGTGTGCACGCATACGACGATAAAAGATCAGTGGAAGTCAAAATCAAAAAAACAAAAAAAACAAGGCAACAGATTAGAGGGGGGAATAAAAGACTAACTAAAGGGATTCAGTTTAAATGGCGTGGTTACAAAAAAAATCCACAGGGATTCGATCACTTCACATGATGGGGAAAGGTGTTAATAAAAAACGTATGACCTTGTGACCTTTCTGCTGCGAACGCTGCTCTCGGATTAGGACTGGGGTGTTAGGATTTCATTAGAGACACCCTTAAAAAAGCAATATTTCGCAAGTCTTAAATCGCATTGAATAAATGAGGAGAGACCGAAAGCTTACACACGAATTCAGAAGCATCAAACCCTGCTGATCACAAAACATCAGCTTGAATAGTGACAGAACGCCAGAATCGGATCAGAACCCGACTCCTGCATGCGTGCGTGTTGGCATTGAGAGCTTCGACACCGCTACGTCTTCAAATACGGATGGAAAAATTATCCGACCCAGAAGGCCCTCTGTAGCTGTGAAACCCTCGTCTTTGGTAATTGGCCAGCATTGGTAACCTGAGGCAAGGCCATTAACTGGCGTTCTGTTTAAGCTCGACAAATCTTTTTTACTGACAGTCAGCGCTGGGCAACAAGAGCTTTTATGTAACCCAGCCACATCTAGACGCCTTGCTGCTGCCGGGGACCGTACAAGACCTTTTAAACGCTTTAGAGCCAAAAGGATTTGTTGTGACGAGTCTCGTTTTTCAGATAACCTGTTCGTTCACACAAACACACCACATAAAAAATACATGTGAAAAGAAATCAGTGACAAAAAGCAGACCTCAGATGATCATCTGGAAAAATGTGGACCGGGTAGAATTAACGATTTGACAATAAAATTAATTCTGTTTTTATTTGTATAGGACTTTTAACAATGGCCAATGTCGCAAAGCATGCGGGCGTAGTGGCCTCACACCTCCAGGGTGCGGGTTTGATTCACTACCTGTGTGCATGGAGTTCCCATGATCTCCATGCTTGATGGGTTTCCTCCAGGTACTCCGGTTTCCTCCCACAGTCCAAAGACATGCAGATTGGGCTAACTTACGTTCCCCATAGTGTGTAAGTGAGTGTTGACCAGAGGTCCTACCACAGGCGTACAATGTGAATAAATACAGTGGTAATCATTATTGGCCTCCATGATCTCTAGCTGGACTACGGAGGTTCCTAGATGGATGGATTGACTGTCGCAAAGCAGCTCTACAAAAAAATAAATAAACAAAAGTATAAACCAAAATAATTAGATTATGAGAGTGACGGTGGCAAAGAAAAAACTCCTCGAGAAGAAATCTTGCGAGGAACCAGACTCTACAGGGAACCCATCTTTATTATGGTGACAGCTTCACCAGACAGCTTAGTCCCTCAATCCACTTAAAAAAAAAAAAAAAAGGAGGGAATGGTGGGCGAGTGGTGGTTTCTTCTACAAAGGAAATCAAGGCCGGCCGTGATAGACTGCCAATCCAGGTGGGTGGGTGAAGCTGACTCACCTGGCCGCGCCGTCACACGGAGCAGCTGGAGTCTAATCACGACTGATGAATGCGGGCCAGCTTTAATCTTAGTGCTGCACCGCGGTTGAGTACAAGGCTCTGGCACTGGCTGCTTTGAAGTGGGGACTTCCATTAGCTTTCAGCGCTCTGATCCAAGAAGCCACGAGAGAAGACAGTACACGTACACATACGGAAAACACACACACCTCCCACCCGGCGATAAATCTTAGCCGGAGATACGCCATTTCAAACCAAAGAGAGATCAATATGATCGCTGGGCGCGACTGAGATTTTTTTCTCGACGACTCGTGCTCTCCGTTGCCACCGAGTCGCGCTCGACTTCAAGGGCTTCGCTTTACTTTGATCGCATCAAATAAGACAATCGCGCGCTTAGGAAGGCGGGCGTCAGCGGCCAACCTGACGGAAGCGAGGAGAGGCAGACGGACAGATGAGAGAAAAACCAGGGCCGCCATCTGTGCCGGTCACACAGCTGGCCTCAAACCAGGACCGCGGCGGGGAAAACAAACACCAATAAAGCTTCCAATAAATGAAACAGGAAAAAAAAGGAGACTGTTTTTTTTTTTGTTTTGTTTTTTTAAGTCAATCCTGTGAGACCTTTATTTTCCAGTCATGAGTGTGTCTGGACTGGAGTTTGTGTCCTTAAAAAAAAGAAATAAATAAATAAAAAAACACATAAAATAATAATCTGCACTGAAAGGCCTTCCTGAGAAGAAGCGTCAGAGACACAGAGTGAAAAACAAAAGCACAATCTAACCCCCTGACCCCCATCCTCACGCTGCCGTTTGCGTTCAAGTAACACAAAGAAACGACAGTCAGATTTTGAGCCTTGGAAAAACAACATGCACGCGTTTTCTCTCATTACCGCCCACCAAGGAGACGGGGTGAGACTGGGGTGCAAAACCGCACGGAGTGCAAACTCGAGCAGGTTGCCCCCTCATGGGCGAGGCCTGCGGAGAGGCATTTACAGAGTTTCGCCCCTATGATGATTTTAATTTAACAAGTTTACGTGGTGCAGCGCGGACTCCTCAAAGCGAACGGGACAGCACGGGCAGTGTATTGCTTTCACTGCGATACTAAAAGACTTTAAGGCATCTGGAGACCATGCTGGTTTAAAATGCATGCCATGAACATATGTGTGTGTGTGTAAAGCTTTCATGTGCCTCTCTCTTTACTACTCAGCTCACAGCGGTGTTTTTTTCGGTCCATCCCCCACATGTTGCCTGCTATCCTAGCTCTCCACTCAGGTCTGGTTCCAGTTAGCGTGGTGGAATTTACGCTCGGGCCTCCCTACACTAGAAACACCCCCCCAACCGCGAGGTAGCCACGCCCGGTCTAGGTCATCTCATACGTCTGTTCTTCTCAACCCCCCATTCGCGGTAATCGCAGCAACAGATAATACAGCGTAAAGGTTTCGGCAGAATCGATGCCGAGGAGCG
Source organism: Clarias gariepinus (assembly GCF_024256425.1). Classification (NCBI taxonomy): domain Eukaryota; kingdom Metazoa; phylum Chordata; class Actinopteri; order Siluriformes; family Clariidae; genus Clarias; species Clarias gariepinus. The sequence continues at coordinate 4,757,808 of NC_071116.1, read as the reverse complement.
CGCGTTCGGCTAAACCGCATTAACGGAAATGCAAAGATGCATCTAATGAAATCAGTTAAGGCGACGGCGTGAAATTACTCATCGACCTTTAAACGCCGAGCTAATTAAATACACGAGCGCCACGCTGTCCGTGATTTCCCTTCCCATTAGAAGTGATTTATACAATTCATTTACCCCATCAGGACCTGGCGGATCATGTCGTGGTTGATGGTACGAGGACGCTTTTCTGATGAGATAGAGTACGAAAAAAAAAAAAAAACACGCACCAAAGTGATTTCCAAGGGTTTAACAAACTTGTCCAAAACATTAAAAAAAACATTAACTTGGTTAAGTATGAATGTAAAGTAGCGAGTGCTAGCAAAACTACATTTGATGTTTTTTTTTTTTTTTTTTTCGTTTTTTACTTTGTAGAACTCCAGAGATCAGGACAGAGCAGACGCAGGGGGAGACGAGGTCATGCGACGGTCATCGTGCGACTGCGTCCATTAAGTATTTTCCGACAGCTTTACTTTCCGACTTCAAACAAAGCAGTATTTTTATTTATTTTTTTTGTTTTGTTTTGGTTTTTTTTTTTAAGCCCACGATCACTTTGAGTCTCCTTTGGGTGAGACACGTAGCTAATAAAAACGAGACAAAATGACAGGGCTAAAGGTTTTCACTGCAGGGAGAGGGGAAAGGCATGATTGTGTTTTTAATAAAGGCATGGCGGAGGAGCCGGGGAAGGTCTACGGGGAAAGGCAGAAGGGTCAGGGAGCAAAAAGAAGCGGCGCTTCAGTACAGCTCGGAGGATCCGGGCTCTCGTCCGTGGCCTGACCTTTCCCGCCGCGTCCTTGTAGAGAAAGTCTGCGGGGGTACGGAGCGAGAGGGGTGGAATGACTCACGCTCCCTTATTCGTTTCTTATAACGCGCCGTCTTCGCGTGTTAACCGACGAGCGGAGGAACGACCTGGACCTTTCTCTGGTGTTTATCACTTAATCACACCACCCACGGTACTCTTGATTAATTGTATCTGGATTGCCTAATAAATATGTAAAAAGCCGCGGAGATCAGGGTCGTTTCGGAGGAGCTTTATTTTTCCGTGCGTTGAAAGACAGAAACCCTGGCTGCTGCCGGGAGACAGAAGAGCCTGCTGAGTGCAGGGGGTGTAATCAAGGGCCTACGCAACTCTCTGTGTGTGTGCGTGTGTGTGTGTGTGTGTGTGTGTGTGTGTAAGACAGAGAGAGTGAAAGAGAAAGACAGATAGAATGATTGAAAGAGAAAGAAGGAAAGACGGACAGAGGAAAGAAAAGAAGCGGGGGACAGAGGCAGGGGCTGATTGGACTGACAGCGTCGCAGAGACAGCCGGAGAGACCGAGTGTGTGACAGCGTCTCTCTCTCTCTCTCTCTCTTACTCAAACACACGCTCACAGCTCAAAGTCAGAGAGCAAAAGAAAGAAAAAGAAAGAAAGAAAGTGAGACGGAGAAACAAAAGAAACACGAAGTGCAAAGATTGAAAGCTCAATCACGCAGTGGGAGGTACGGGATAACGGCTGATTTCGGCTTCTGTCTGCGAGCCAAAATAATGCGGGTAATCAAAAATAAATTGTTTAAAAAAAAAAAAAGAAAGAAAAAAAGAGAGATGAACAAAAAAGGAGGTTGTTATAACGGGTGACTCAGAAATTAATTCAGTGTTTTTTTTTTTCACAGTGGGGAAAAAAAACAAAACAAAACACTTGGATTCACTCGGTGCCTTCGTGTATGTTTGTGTGTGTGTGTGTTTCTTTTTATTGCAGGTAAATGTTTGTTTTAGAGGCTCTTACATCACGAGTGTTTGTTTAGGCTGGTGATGACGTGAGACGAGTCCATGTTTCAGTTTTATAGCGTTTTTTCCTCTATAAACACACTCTTTCTCTCGCGCCGTCTGCGTCGCTGTCCTGAACCGTTATTATTGGAACATAATCGAGAATTATTTTCGTCTCCTATCAAAGCAAAGCGTCTGTTTAATGTCGCGGAAAGTCTGCGAAGCCGAGCTCGTTCCTGTTTTCAAGAAACCTCTCAGCGTAAACATTTACCATGTCTAAAGCGAAGCACTGACACTGGAGACTCCTTCCTTCAACGTTTATAAAAAACCCTATTTTTCTCATAGGGAGCTTCATATCTTCATATCAATGAAAACGAAAATCGCTGATTTAATTATGTTTTCATCTCTTTATAATTAGCTGAAACTCTGAAAAGCTATTCAAGCTCTTCCAAAAAAAAAAAAATCAGAACGAAGAATCGACGCCATTGACGTTATATAACAGTGCTTGCTAAATTCTTTCAACAATCTCCAGTTCTCCGTTGAGCCCCGCACATTACACGAGCTTTCAGCTTCAGGGATCCATAACAAATATCCCACAAGCCCACTGTGCCGTGAAAATAAACGAAAGAAACCGCATCACGTTACTTCACCCACATGGAGCCCAAGCGTTTTCTGGAGCATTTCCCTACTCTCTCTCTCTGAACGTTTAGAGGCGTCTTAGGCTCCAACAACAACAACAAAGAAGAGAAGCAAGCGACTCGGTGAACTGCGCCAGGGCTTTGTTTCATTTCCCTTTTCACTCTTTGTTTTGCCTTTCCCTTTTTTTATTATTTTTTTCCGTAAATCCAGAGATCAGGCATGTCGGAGCAGGTGCTTGGGAAGATTCTGTAAAGGAAAGGTCGAGTTACGGCCGCGCAACAACCTCCTTCAAGTGTTCGCCGAATTCCTGCCTTCGCAAACAACGTGTTATTTATCGCGCGACGCGGCTTTCACACGTGCCGTCGCACTTTTGTTTTTCCACAACAAGTGTTAGTTGGAGCACTTTTTCAACGCACCACGCGCACTGAACCGCGAGTGCAACAGATGACAAAACTCATGGTTTGGATCAGAAGAAATCTGGTTTTGCTTTTCATTTATTACTTATAAAACGTAAAAGACTCTTTTAGTTACTGACCTTTTTTTTTTTTTTAACTGTACTGACTGCATTTCTTTGAAAGATAAAACAAGTCTTTCAACATGGAAAAGCAGGACAATTGTGCCCCAAAACCAGCCAATTAAAGCCTCGAGGCACGTTAAATCTGATTGGCTGTTTGCTTTTCAATCTCCAGCAGCCAATCAGAATTTATCCTGTGGTATTTTTTAACACTTTGGACTAAAGAAATGTGTCTATGTTTATACAAAATTGATTTATTGACCTACTTTTTATCAGAGTCAATGTGTTTTTTTATGACTGCCTCGGGGGGATTAATTAGTGGGATCTGGCAACCTTCACAAGCACGAGGAAAATATGCATGTGCAAGAAAACCATTTTTGTCCCCAAAAAGAGCAAAAAAAAAGACTTTTCATTCAGTCATTAAGCCTGAATCTAACACCCTGCACTGGGTTTTGCACTATGACGCGTCGGAGTTCATCTGGGTTTGTGGTCATCGAATCCTGGTGCTGGTGTGGACAGAAATCTAGAGAGACAAACTGGTGTCGTGTCTCAGAGATACAACCTCACTCGTCCCTGTTAATCACAGCGGCACTAACCAATCCTAGGCAATGTATGCAAAAGAGGGCGGATAGCCATTTTGTCTCATGTTATTTAGCACTTTATTGTAGTTGTTAAAAATAAATTAATATACACTAAGTGATAGTTGTGTACGTCATAACACTATGGCAAAGCTAACACGCAATAAAAAAAAGTGGCGTTCATGTCGAACCGAGATTTCTGGTGAAGAGAGGTGTAGAAGCGATTGACATTTACAGAAGACTTCAAGCACCACTGCAGTCGTTCCTGAGAACATTCAGCAAGTGGAACGTCTGTTAATTTAAAAATTAATGGATATCTCACTGCCAACTTGTATGTTGGAACTCTACACACAATCATTCACCAAAACCACTTGAACATTAAAGGAACTTGTGTAACTGAGTTTATTGCCACACCCTCCTTTACATTCTTGACCTCAGTTCAAACCATTTTTACATGTTTGGGGCGGTAAAGGAGTTCCTGGGAGGCCAGCGTTTTAGGCAGTCAGATCATGGCTCTAGCGTACTGAGAAAACTTTCTACCCTGATGGTGTCCAAGCACTAGTGAAATTCCACATTAAATCAAAAGCCCTGGTTTTGACTTGAACACCCCTCGGACATTAATGCCACTATGATCCCCCTCTTTCGGTCTTTCAGAGTTGTTAAATTTTCTATGTTTGTTTACTTTCTTTTTGTATTACTGATTAATGAACCACAATCAGGGCGAGGGGGGGATGAAAAAAAGAGAGAGTGTTTACCATTGTACTAGATAAATAATGTACAAGAAGTGACTGCAGTTCAACACGGAGCCTATTACGTCGTCATACCTCACGTGTGCACGTGTGCGATTGGGGATGGGACCGAAAAACAGAGCAAGAGACAGGTTTCGAGAGAGAGAGAGAGAGAGAGAAAGTGAGAGAGAGAGAGCATTCGTTATCACGCCGGCCCCTCCATCTTAATCGTGTCGCTGAATTTTCTCCCTGGCACTGGCATTAAAAAGACGAGTGTTTAAATTAGCCAGCAGGCCAGTGCATATGTGTGTGTGTGTAAACGCGTGTGTGTGTGCATGGCCATGATGAGCCATAGATCAACATTAATTCATTGCCTTCGCAGAGCAATTAATCTTTGCCGTGTTAGCTGAGAGCACAGTGCTCAGGTTGCCCGGCGCCTTACACACACACAATCCGCTTCAGACGTCACGTGACCTACATCGACCAATCACATCACGGCCGTTAAATGTATACACACATGAAACGCTACACACACCCACGCGTTAGGCTTAAAATTAAGTCGTTGTTAATTAACTCGCAGCACAAATGCTGTTGTTTTGTTTTCTCCTTGTACGTTTTGCCCCCCCGTGCGAGTCGAGCAGATGTACGGACGTCACGTGCGCCTCGTGTTTATTTGCGCAAGTAATGACGAATGAAGCAAACTGTTGAAGGCCCAGCTGGGAGCGCCGTCCCCACCGCTCTATACAGAACTAAAGGCACCTGAAAAAAAAAATGCAAACAAGGCACGGACTCTTTTTTTTTTTCCTTTAATTTTTGTATTTTATTTTACATGGAGTTCCACGTAACATAAATTATCAGACAACAATGAAAACAGTGATGCCAGAGCCAGCATCTAGAACCAGAATTGCCTAGACACTCTAACGCTGACTTCCTTGGAGGCGAGTGTGTATGAGCTCAGGGGTGGTAGTAGGTTCGAAATAAAATAAAAAAAAAGAAAGTAAAATAAATAAAAAGTGCAAAACTTTCGGGTTTAGTATCCTGAAGACAAAACTTTAATTTTTTACATTTTTTTTCGGTGTACATGTGACATTCACATTGGGTTTTTTTTCAGGGCTTCCAAAAAATTACGGGTTCCCACGGTGTAATTATGACTTTGTAGTGATGGTTATGTATTAAAAAGAGAAGTGGTGGCTCAGACAGCTAAAGCTCTTGGCTGCTGATTGGATGAGCTGAGGATGCGGGTCCAAGCCCCTGCAATTGGTAGGTTGTCCCACTCCACACGACCCCGCATGCAGTCCTGGTTCGAAAAATGGGAGGGTTGCGTCAGGACGTAAAAACCCGTGCTGATCCGCCGTGGCGACCCCTTGACCGCAGCAGTGGAAAGAAAGTTTAGTGACTATATATTTCCGACACTGCTTGAAAGTGGTATTAATTATCAATGAAGGGTTCAATAGACGAACCATGTGCTACCCCCATACGGCTAAAATGTACAGTCGACACTATTCATGATGGGAGCATCGCTTCATGCGCTTCCCTTCTTACCCTGACACGCCCATCAGTCTGGAATAGACGCAGTCTGGACTCATCAGACCGAGTGTGGACTCATCAGACAGTCTCCTCTGGACTGTCCATCTCTCCAAACCCCAGTCTTTACGCTCCCTAACAAACCGGAAGCTGTTTTTCTGAAGAGTCTCACTAACAAGTGGTTTTCTTATAGACTCACAGCTGTTTAGTCCCAACCCTGTGAGTTCTCATCACACTGTGTGTGTGTGCATGTGTGCGTGTATGGAAATGCTCGTACTTTCATTACTAAAAACAGCTCTGGTTTTAACTGTTGTTTTTTTCTAGCATGCAACTTCAAGTGTTTAAGTGATTTCAATTCATGATTTTGTCTGACTGTATTTATTTCACAAAGTTGATTTGTAGGAAGTTCATCAACATCCTACCAGGTTATGATAATGTGTTAAACTTATTTAACTTATTTAGAGTCATTTTGAATCACACACACACAGATGTCCTGTCCCTTTAAATGTACCACGCAAGTGCATTAAACATGCCTTGACGTTGCTGACTCGGAGGTTCATTTAGCCTAATGTTTACACCAACACTTTCTAGAATCAGACAAACAAGTCTCAGGAGCACGACTTGGGGTTTTAAAGGAAATGATGCAAAAACATTAGTACTTTAGCTCTGTTCGGCTGGAAACGGCTACTTTCCTAGCCCTGGGGAAAATGCAAATATAAACCCAAATGTGCATGCGTCCGTGTGTGTGTGTGTGTGTGTGTGTGTGTGTGTGTGTGTGTGTGTATGAATGAGAGTAGCTTTTCAGTGACCCTTGACAAGTAGCCTAATTAGAACGCCCCTTTACCCACGTTTCAACTCTTCCCTTCATTAAATCAGTAATGGTGTTTTAATAGGCAGTGTGATCAAGGTTCATAAACGTCACATATTCAGACGTGTCGACACGCGATCCCATTTTCAGCCCCAGCAGCTCCAATCTGAACTCACAAACTGTCTCCGTCCAGCTCATCTCCTATCTAACCCAGCCAGGAAGAGGACAGGGTGTGTGTGTGTGTGTGGGTGTGTGTGTGTGTGTGTGTGTGTGTGTATTGGGTCTCTTAAGTAACTCGTTATCCTCTATTATCCCCTATTTAGCATTTCTCTCTGATACAATTCAAGTGCACATCACGCGCACCCCTGACAGTTTTCAGCACACACACACACACACGGACATGCGTGCGTAAACTTCCACCCACCAAAAAAAAAAAAAAAAAACAAGGTGGGGGAAAAAAAAAAAGAAAGAAAGCCAAATTAAAACCGCTAAAAAAAGCTTCCCAAATTACAGTTTTCCACACCAGGGGCTGAAATAGCATACTCAATTTAGTCTTATTGTCTCATCCAATAGCGCTGCTCATCCTTCCTTTACAGGGGAAAAATTCAAGGAGGTCGTAAAAGGAGAGGAAAAAAAAAATGTTAATTCAGACTAGGGAAAGATGTCGAGTGAGCTGTAACGAGCACTGTAAACAATGATCGTGATCATAGGTCAAGTTGCTCTTGCTTAAAAAAAAAAAAAAAAAAACATCAATAACAAAGGATTGCTAAAGGTCAGTTCAGTGTCTCTTTTTACTCATTTATCAGCGCGCGTGCACTTGTTTTTTTTTTCCGCCCTCTCTTCCTCCCTTCCCTTTCTCCTTCTCCATCAGAATAAAAACAATGAGAGAAATGAAGTCATTAATCAGAGGAGCTCTGCCCTTCTGCAGCCTCAGAGGAGAGAAAGCGACAGGCGAGGTAGAGGATGAGATGAAGGGTGGAGCGCGCCCGTACACGGCTCCCGGATGACCCATAGAGGAAGAGAATCGGAGGCGGAATCGCTCAGGCTGCATTTCGGCGGCGCCCCATCACACGTCCCCTCTGCACTATTCCGGTCGTACATATTCCAGCCTCTCGAGAGAAAAAAAAGATTGAAAAAAGTCCTGGCCCTCGTGACCTCGTCTAGCGCCGAGTAAAGTCTGACGGAAACAAATAATTGGCCTGTTTTTCCTCTTTCTTGTTTCGTCGTTCCGATTGCTTCCAGGTCCTTATCTGCGTCCTGCTCTGTTGAGTCGCTGCCCTTTGCTTAGTTGGTCCTCCTTTTCCGCCCGTCCTCCGGACCTCATTCATCAATCATTTATTTATTGCCGTGTGTAAATGTTTCTTTTGGCAGAACCGCCTGAAAAATTCCTCCCTGATTTACAGGAGATTTTTTTTACCAGTTTTAAAAACATCATGGTTTATCATCATGGATGCAAATCAATCTTTATTAAGAATAAAACACAACTGAAAATGACTAAATTGATGTGTAAACAACAAACCTGGTTAAGAAAATCTTCAATTAGTTCTCGTTATAGGGCGCAGTAATTTTTTGTCTTAACTGGTTTAAAACTCTATCGTGTGTATCAGTATATGAACTCTAGTGACTCTTTGTGAGTGATATGATTAGACCAGCGATGTTATACTGATTTTCTTGAAGAGCATCTGTGTTGGATAAACACGAAACCAATTCATATCCGATTTCATTCGAGTTCCAAGTTGAAGCTTGACGCCAGGTTAGGGGAAGGCCAGCGCCCTTACTTTTACATCTTCCCCTTCAGGAGAGAGAGTAGATCCGGAGTAGACCTCAGAGTGTTCTTCGCATGTTCAGCCTCACAGAACGTACCTGGCGTTAAACCGGTCTTCTCTTCAGTGTCATCGAGTCCACCGCCTGCTCTCCTCAGCCCACGTGGCACTTCTTGCCGAGTTCCCGACAGTTTCTCCACCAGCTGATTACAGTGCTCCAGAGCCTGCTCACTTTGGAGCTCCACAAGTAGAGAGGAAAAAGCTTGAAGACGGACAAGACTTTTTCTCTCTCTCTCTTTTCCTTTCTCGCTCTCTCATATATTCAGTACGGCTCCATGAAATGTACAAAAAAAAAAAAAGAAACGCATGCATTATTCAAACTGTTCAAAGCCAGGAACTGAAACGTCTGCATGCAGGTTAGGACAGAATTAATTAGCAGGAAACGGTTTTAAGGAGTCAGGAGTAGATAGGAGTGCTCGTCTTGCTCTACAGTGGCGCCGCACACAAAAATCACATTTACGCTTCGAGAGAAAGAGCAGCCGGAGATACACCTCAATATCCGCCTCCAACACAATTCTTCCTTCTTTTTTTTTTTTTGGTTGCATCCTCTGGTCACTTGTTCAGCCGCGGTCTGTCGCTCGGCTCATTGGTTTCGCTGTGAAGCACGGGCTTGGCTAAATCTCGACAACGATCAAAGATGGCAGCACCTGCTGACCAAGGAAAAGGCAAAAGTTAATACGCCCCATATAACAAATGAAGGCTGGCCTTAGATTTGTTATCCTGCAGTGTTCATCTGTTTCATCGCACACAGCAAGCTAGCTATCGAGAACTATTGAGACTTCCTCAAAATTGTTTAAAATGGACTAATTGTCCTTCTTGGAAATACCCAGACTTGAATCTGATCACTACACGGCATGACGTCCATCAATCTTACGTATAGAATACTGGATGCGCGGATGGTCAGTGTCCCCAAATTAACCAGTTAATTAATTAGATTAAGCCAGTAATTAAACCTGGAGCTGCAAACCTCATGCTTTAAGGCCAGACAAAACTAAATATAGAAACAAGAAGTAGTCTCCAGCTGCGAGCAAAGACTTCTCTGGGGAGGAAAAAAAAAAGAAAAAAAAACAGTATTCTGGCAATTTTTAGTTCGAAGTAAATAACCTTCAATCGAAGACTTAAGCCTTCCTTCCTGAGCGTCTTGACTCGCTTCCGTACTCCCACCTTAAAGATTGACCGTAGCTAGCCGCTAATTGTGCTATTAATCTTAATGGCTCACCGATTACTTTCTCAATTCTCAAACCGTGCCTCTTCCTGGAAAGAGGGAGGGAGACGGAGTGAGACGATGGAGTGAGACGATCGCGTGCGAGCGCTTCCTCGGCCTCAGCTTTCTGGCCTTTTTGTTCTCCTGCAAACCCAAACTGTGGAGGCTTAACTGCAGGGATGAATCATTCTGCAACAGACACAGAGTGCTGCGGGCAAGGCGACTTAAAAACCAAACCCGCAACCCCGACGGCAGCCATGTTCAGGTCAAAGAAAGGACATGCACATAACTGGTACCGATCTGGCCACGGTCCGGAGACAGCCGCACGTCCCAGCGTCCTTACGGTAGATGCGCTTAATGTGCATTCTCCGCACAGCAGAGAGGATGTTAAAGGGATTAAAAGCACGTTTAGAAAGTGGGAAGACAGAAGAGCTTGAGGACACGCCGGGTGAAAGTCGAGACAGGGACACGAAGATAAGTGACAGATAAAAGGTTCGGTAGAGGCGCTGTTCTGTTCCCCGAAGTAAAAACAAAGTAAATGATACTTAAAAGGCAAGCATGGTTGTCTTAAACATCTAATTAAGTGCCTTGAGAAGTGAATAAAACACTCGGGGATCTGCTGGTATAGAAAAATAATCAACTACCAATGGGCCAGTGTGGCACAATATAAAAGCAGAGTTGCTCTTAAAAAGACTAAGCCTCACCACGGGGGTTTCATTCCTTCATTCATTCATTCGTACAGTCATTGTCCGTCTATTGACAAGTCTGATATTTTATTCCTCTTGAAAATCAGTGCAATTACAGGCTTATAATAATATTAATGTGAACGCCGGCCATTGAGGGAATGGAAAGGGGGAGCAATCATTCCTGGATATGGCACAAATCAATCATGCCTAGTGTGAAAATGCCTTTAGGCTTCCTTGGAATCGTCCTTACTTATCCCCACTCCCATTCTCAGCACCCCTGGTTCCTGTTATCACCTCCACCAGGGTGTCAAACCGGCTCCTTTCTGGAGCCAATTTGACCCTCTGCCCTACACTACATTGCTATTGTATCAGAATTCTCATCATCTCAACAACTCTCTTTCAAACATCTCCTAACAGATCTCATATTGTGATGGTTTTCACAACTCTAGGTGAAATGAATAATTCTCACCATTAGAATCAAGGATGACCAAACGTAAAGCTAGAATATGTTGGACAGCAAGGAGCGCCAAGGATTTGGAAGACTGGAATTGTAAACCCTCATGCTGGATGTCCCAAAATTCCTCCATCTTATTAACACTCAAATCTGCCAGAAAAACCACACTTCAACCTGTCTGGATGCGTCCCGATATTGCGATCCTATTCAACCCCCCAACACCTCATACGCCACAATCAATACCAAAGAGATGAACAGTTATTGCCTGTAAAACACCGGCGTACCAGAAGCCTCTTTCACTACCGAAGGCGTGTGGGAGTACTGGCATTTTTCACACCGAGCACCATTAATAAAAGTGAGCACTGGGATGAAACCACGAGCGCAAAACATCGCTACAGCAGTTTCACTCACAGGGCCGAGTGTTAGAGAGAAAACTGGGCCAGAATGAATATACACACACAAATATATATTTATACACACGCGCTGTGATCATCTTTCTCTGAGACTAACTGGGACAGGCTCGTACCACTCACGAGGGAGAATCCCATCCACGCAGATTTCGCTTGGAGCACAAAAATAAAGACGTTCTTACGTGAGCGACGGACAAGTTAATAACCATCACAGGATGATAAAAAAAAAAATAATCCTTTCCTGAAGAAAGCACAACACGTTGCCAAAGACCTTGAGCTGGTGTCGAGCGCAGCGGCAGAAGCGTTAGAGAGAATCTCCCGCTCGACCTCCAAAAGCTTCAAGGTAAAAGCGTCAGAAAAGCTAATACACTTAGAGAGACACTTAGCTCTCGAATACGACACTCACTGACCCAGCAACTATCCAATCCTCTCATAACACTCTGCTAAAGAGGGCCGGGGCAGACACAGGGCAGCTATTTAACACACACACCACGAATGCCGCTTCCCTTAGCAGCGCGTGCTAGCCGCGCATGCTAGTGGGTTAATAATATATTTATTAGTGCTTTACATCTAGTTAATCACAGTCATAGACTGATTAATTATGATTAATCATAATTTTAAAATACTCAGATTTACTTGTATTATAAACGTGCGATGATGGAATAAAAAGATGCGTGACAAACTGTTTAGAGGAAACAGATTATGCCGTTTTATAACATCTCAAACATATAACAAATGTTAAATTTGAAATCTCTCCAATGCGACCAGCACTGCATGAACTGGCTGGGTTTTATCGGGGTATGGAAAAGCACTGACGGTAGGGCTCATACCCGGATCATCAGATCCAAAAATCAACAACCTAGCTAGGCCTTAGCCGCCTAAGCCACCACTCCCACATCGGACATTTAAAAGTATTCTTGTAAAATAGCACACAACTTCGGTTTATCCAAACCGCCATCTAAAAGCTTTTTATAATGAAACTCACTCTCCCTCACAACAGGTGATGTTTCCTCAGTCATCTTATTATCAAGGCTAAACACCAGTATCTCACACAGCCAGGTAAGCGCACTGCGATCGCGGGAAGCCATTAGGGTTAAACTTAGTCTGATGATTAATTTGCATTAAAAAAAAAAGTAACGTGTACAAACTTCCCAATTAGCATTGACGTGTTAATATTCATATTCATAATTAGACAGTTAGGCATCAAACCCCTCTCTTAGCGTATATCCTTAGCTTAACTCAATTTAGCAAAATCAACTAGCCACAGAAGACCTTGCACTTTACTACCACATGACAGCTAATCTAAATTTAGAATTTTCTACAGTACGACGTTGGTAACATTTTGTCTCACAGTAGCTGTGAAAAATTTCGAAAGTTGTGTTATGAGGACAGAATATGAGGACACCCTTGCTACAGGAGCACACTTTATTTTACAACACACACACAAAAAAAAATAATAATAAAAAATTGCCATGTACCATGTCCCAAATGTGGCCTTAGAGCTTAAAATTCCCACTGGGAAAGTCAAGCGGGTTCGTCTCCTGGCCGCTAATCAACATGATGAACAGTAACCGTTACCCCGTTTTCTTTGCTTTTTAAATGAGATTACTGTCAAATTTGCTCGAGATGAATAAAAACAGACGCTAGCGTAACTCTAGCATGGGTTTTGAGATTAGATCACTCTAACAAGCCAAACAAATAGGCATCCATGTTTGTGTTGTAGCTCAAGGTCAATGAAAGGTCGACCGCAGAGAAGAGAAGAACTCGTGGGAACGATTTAGGACGTGGTACTTGTTTTCCAGAAAGCTTGTTTTTTTTTTCCCCTGGAGAAGACCCTGCTAGCCTTCCGTTCAAAACAACGATTCAAGCTAAAGGCTTACGACGCGACTTTCGACCCGCACATGAAGAACCGTTGGTCCTAATACGATGTAAAAATGCTTAATTATCCCTTTAAATTCAGTTCGAGGGGAGAGGGAGGATCTGCAATTTCTCTCTATCTCTCTGACAGCAAAGTAAAAAAAAAAAAAAAAAAAAAAAAAACTCATCTAAATTTAGCATCAGATTTATCAGGCTGTGGCAAAAACGAAAGAGGGGGAGTGTGTGCATGAGAGAGAGAGAAAAAAAGAGAGAGAGAGAGAAAGAGAGAGAGAGAAAGAGAGAGAGAGACGACAGGCATCTTAGCGGTGGGCGTCCACAGAAGGGAACTGTTCGTCATGAGTCACGTTCAGACAGAACCAAAATACATCTCCGCCAGGCTCGAAAATAGCACAGTGCACTGACGCTGGCCCGGTGTGACACACACACACACACACACACACACACACAAGACAAAAGGCCTGCCCCCTAGCAAGATCACAGTGGAGGAGGAGGAGGAGACTGGAATTTTTTAAAAGCTCAAGGAAGCAAGTCGTATGTGCAGAGAGAGAGAAAGAGAGTGGAAAGAGAGAGAGAGAGCGAGAGAGAGAGAGAGAGAGAGAGAGAGAGAGAGAAAAGAGAGAGAGAGAATCCCTGCAGCCACCCAAGCAGATAAGCACAGAAGTGCTGCAGGAGCTCTGAAGGACACAGAGACAGAGAGCTACAGCACAGCCAACTGCAAACCACACACACACGCTCATTCTTCATCTCCCTCTTCAATGCCAGTAACACTTTAAAGGACATCCCCATATTTTTTGGATCTTCACTGATGTGTTTTTGTTGCTTTATAAGCGATGTGTGGCCCTCTGGAACAGACTGGAATCCCACCCGGGGTGCGTTCCCGCCGTGTCTGCGGCGTTCCCGGGAAAAATATAAAAAACATCTCCAGATTTTGCGGCAACCCTGACTGGGCTACTACTGATGAAGCCGTTCTGATCAGTAAACATGATGATTTCTGTCACCTACCTATAGAACCAGGAAGTGTGTGTGTGTGTGTGTGTTTGTGTGTGAGAGAGAGAGAGAGAGAGAGAGAGAGAGAGAGAGAGAGAGAGAGAGAGAGGGACAGTGTATGGGAACTAAGGTGTGTTTTGATGAAAAACACACTATCAGTAGTTCTATCATTTATAGGCGTGACAACAAAGCACTAAGAATAACCAGCGAGCTCTCCCCGCGCGATGCGGCGAGGCTGCTCGTGCGGTTTGAACCCAGGCAAACAAAAGAACACGAGTTTATGGCTAATTACTCTAAAGCAGCTAAAACATCCTGCCTGGGTTTATGATAAATCGCTTTAAACGCTGTGACTAAGCGGCTAAACGAGGCTGAGTGTAGCGCAAGCTAGAGGCTGACTGGTGGAGAATGCGGGCAGGCAGAGATAATTGCCTGTGTTTCTGAAGGTGCTCTAATAGGCCTGCGAGGCAGCCGGCGCTGAAGTCTGCACACTCGAGTGTGTCGAACACAAACCCTGCAGAGTGCGCAGGGAGGAACGGTTCTGCAGCAAAACGGCCCACATCCGTTCACAACGATATTTGTGTACAGTAAATTACGCACTTGCTGCTTTTACACAAGTCTAAAATAAAGGACAAAAAAGTTGATTGGAAAAATAAACATTCATACTCACTGAGTACAGCGTTTTCAGAACAGGGATGATGATGAAGATACCAGTTAAAAGGAGAAACTGGTCATACACAGGGAAAAATAATGCAAAAAACGACGCAAAGACGGAAACGTATAGAAAAACTAGAAAGATAAACAAAAAAATTGTTGAACAGAGAGATTGAGGGAAGGCAAACTAGAAAAATGACAAGACAGACATAGACAGTAGGCCAGAGAGCGATGGACAGACAGTGAGGCAGGGAAAGACGGACCGACAATCAGAAAGTGAACCAGAGTCAGACAGGTAGAAAGAGGGGCAGAGACAAATAGACAGACAGAGGGCTAGAGAAAGACAGAAAGACATGGGGTCATGGTGTCATAGAGTGTACCCTTTGGAACGCTGAGTGTACAGCTGAGACACACCCTGGATGAAACCCCAGTCCACCTAAAACACACACACTCTGAGCTGCAGACAGAACCCTGACCCTGGAGCTCCTCCCAGCCATGACAACAGCCCTGCATTCCTGTGACTGCTGAAGCGCCGCGACTACCTTCACCACACTGATAAACAGACATCTTATTATTACCATCATTAACATTGCACTCGCTTTGTTGTACGAGTCACAGCGAACACAGGATCCGTCTCACAGGCAAGAAAACACAAGTTCACATACGAGCGTCATGCGGTACAAGCGGCGTGAGCGAGAAGCCGATCTACACGCTGCTGTTCGTGTAGGACGCTCTGCTGGAGATTTGGAGGAGGTACGAGCTGTCCACTCGTCCTCGCACTCCTCATTACTGTCACTCAACTGGGAGATCTCAGGCGGGCCAGCTGGAGCAACCTGGTGCCCTCACTGCACACGCACACACACACACACACACACACACACACACACACACACACACACACACACACACACACAGAGGAGGCAGGCAGTTTCTTGCAATAACTGCGCGCCCTGGAACCTCCACTCACCATACAGACATACCGACAGGAGCAGATATAGACAGTGAGGCAAAGGCAGACAGGCAAGGCAGAGACACAGTGCGTCAGATGCAGACAGACAGAAAGAGAGGAGCAGAGACAGACGGCTAGAGAAAGACAAGAAGACATACAGACAGACAGAGGAGCAAAGACAGACAGGAAGACAGACAGAAAGAGACAGACAGAGAAGCAAAGACAGACAGACAGGAAGAGAGACAGACAGACAAGCAAAGATGGAAAGTGGGCCAGGAACCCAGACTCAGAAGATCTAACTGCCCAGAAGATAAAGGGGAAAAAGCGCGCACGCACACACACACAAATATCTACAACACACCCAAACAGGCAGTGAGACACAAACCCGTCCTCACGTACATAATCACCAGCAAAATCACCATCTCACACACTCGCTGCGTGTGCACTCTAACCTACATGCAGATCACCTTCGCTCACACTCACCCTGTCTCTCTGTGCATGTGCTTGTGTATGTGTTTGAGGGAGATTTATGAGATCCTATCTGAGCTTGGCCTTTTTTTTTTCCACAGGCCATTTCAAATCAGAAACAAAAGGGTAAGGAGGTTATTCCATCTCCAGACACTTTGATCCGTCTATTACCACCCAAGAATAACAGCCGCTCCCATCCTCCCCTGTGCGCACCGCCTCGTTTGTGCCTGCGACATGCGCGCCTTTCCTTTTTTTTTTTTTTTTAGGGGCCCGAGGGTGAGACCGGGGTGACCATAAAGCAATCCCATCAACTCTACGCTGATTGATCGACTATCTTCTCACACACACTTGCACAACCAATGTATGTTTGTTTTCCTTTTTTATTTTTAAGGGGAAAAAAAAAAGTCAATGGACTTTCCCGTCCGCTGCGGGTTCTTTTTCAAAGTGGGATTTCTTTTCCTCAGCTAACACGCTGGCGCTGTACGCGCTCACGTCTGCAGAGCTCTGTTTACACCTCAGGATGTTTAGCGAAGACAGAATAGGGGAGAAAATCAAAGACGCGTCGGAGTTGAGAGGAGTTCTTCCAAAAGGAGCTAGGAAATAAAATCCGAGCGGATGATTGAAACTCTTGTGAGCATTTGACAGAAGCGTTCGGGGGCGCCGGAGCACTGCCTAGCAGCTTTAATTTTCCTCGCCGATTCGTGCAGTCGGTTAAAATGAATATAATTCGAAAGCCCAGGCTGCCGTCGCGTTTAAATGCGGCAGCACGAGGAGCCGTGGACGATTCACTTTGCTTAGTGAGAGCTGACCAAAAGAGAGAGAGAGAGAGAGAGAGAGAACAAAAGTGATGGGAAAAGCGAAAGCTCGTTGCTGTTGCCTTAATTGGTGTTCGAGCTCAGAGAGGAAGAGTTGAGCAGCAAAGCTCCTGGGCCTCAATGCTTTGGCAAAGAAACGCAAGAAGTCTTGAGTGTGTGTAAGTGTGTGAGTGTGTGTGTGTGTGGAGCAGGCATTACCCCTGGAGGTTGTTAAAAATCTTGGGATCTCACTAGGCAACACATTTTCCGTTAACATGGGAATCCCAGAAGGGACGGTGACGTTACCAACCCGAACCGTCCCCCAGAGGAAGCCCAGACTGAAGACGGCACTCACCAAAACACCCGAGAGAAGCTTTGTGTATGCAGCGACTCTAAAAACAATCCAGAAAGCGCTCTACAGGTCCAATCATCGAGTCCTGCTATAAACTGGACCTCGAAAAATGGACCTTCATTTATTCTGCTCCCACTATAAAACAGGAAGTACTCCACACAGGAAATACTCCTGGCTTGATCTTTGTCCACTTTCTCCTCGCAAGTCATTAAAGTTCAGATTTATTTATTTTTTTTTTTTTAGCTCCAAACCACTCCAGAATTCTGGGGGCTGTAATCAAAATCCTGGCTCATCCGGTCCGTCATTACGAGTCAGACCTGTCGCCAACGAGGAAAGGGTTAGCGCGGCGGTCGACTAGCTCTGAAGCGCCTAGCGATGAGGCTTCATTTCCATAACAAGCTTCTCTCGCAGCACACACGGCCACGGCCCCAGCGGCAATTAAATTCGTGTCGAGACATGTTGGGTTCTGGAAAGCTGCGAAAACTGCAAAACAACAACAACAACAACAACAACAACAACAGCAGCAGCAGCCATGAACGCTTGCAGATCTCGGGCGATATAAGCTGGAACGTCAACCCTTTTGTGTTTCTCTAAAATAAAAACAGAACAAGGCCAGTTCTAACAAGGAGCAGAGTAAAGGGTGACGGCCATTTTGCTTTTGAATTCCCGGGCTCCGAGGGTTTTCTCGCTCGTTAGAATGCGCGTCTGAGCAAAGCGATGGCGTGAACTCGTCTTGAGCAAACAACGGCACGGATTTGCGACAGACCGGGTCGGGCACTGTTTTTTTTGGGTTCTGAGCGTCCGGTCTGTCAGTGCGTGCCGTTCTCTTGACCCTTTGGAGATGATAAACATTACAGACGTAGGTTACCGAGCGTTCCACGGTCGCGAGCATGCAGTGGATCAAAGCCGCGAGACTCCACAAGTTTCTAATGAATATTAATGTTTAAACCTACTTCAAAGTTTCTGATCAAAGCTCTCTCTGCCTTCCAGTCGAGAGAAAGAAGGCCTGAGGAGGCAGGTTGAATTCTGGGACAGTTGTTGTTGGTGTTGTGCGTTTACTACTCTCGGGCGAGTTTCTCTGGAATTGTTTGGGGATTCTTTTCAGCTCACCGCGGTTGTAAAGAGTGCTTATTTGAGTTAGCGTAACCGTCCTGCCACCTGAACCAGACTTCATTTCGACTCCGATCTCTCTCAACAACAAGGTGCCTGTACCAGGGGGATTCTGTAACTTAGGGAAATGTTTAATGTCAGAGATCAAGCTCGAACACGATACTCTGTCTGGCGTGAACAAACGACTATGATTGACGACATCACTTATTTTTCCTGCTACATCAGAGTAAAAGTGTACCGCATTCATCCCAAAATCAGAGTAATCGTTTCTCACGTCTTAATAACAAACTTACAAGCGATATACTGAACAACGTCGTCAAGCCCAGCTGCAGTACAAGGGAAAGGTACGTGAAAACACATGTGAAACCACACACACACAAACTCACAGAGGTCGCCCTATTCATCCCACAGTGCAGCCCTTTGAAACACCTGCCTGCTCGGTGAAAGAGCTGAAACCGATACCTCAACCACAGGGAGGGCAGAGCGGAAGGACAGAGAGAACCGGAGAGAGGGAGAGACAGAAAAACGAAAACGATGACAAATGCAAAACAGAGAGAGACGCTTTAAACCGAGCCAGAGTGCTTATAGAGGCCTTAAATCAATTTGACATGGAGGAACAAAAAGGGCTGTGCAATGCTAATCTATCTGCCTTAATCCCATTGCTGCGAGATCCTTTTAAAATTCACATTCACTGCCTAATACAAAAACAAATAAGACCTCCTTTCTTTTTCTCTTTTTTTTTTCTTGCGTTAATCAGCTTGACCTTCATCATACCCTTTCTTAAGCAGTCCAAGAAGGATTTTTTATTTTTTTTGATGCATTATCTTAATCCATTGTTTTTGTTCTTAAACAGCGATACACTGACTCGACACGTTTTGCTTTTCTGCGAGAAATCCGGTTGTGGGGAAAATTGTCAATCTGTGTACAGCCGGCCACGCAGCGTACACACCGCGATCACACTGCTCTGGAAGGTCTAGAAAAACAACAACAACAGCAGCAGCAGCGCCTGCAAGAACAAAACACATTTCATCCTTCTGTCAGAAATCGACAATCCGGAGGCAAACTTCTTCGTGTTTTTTTTTTTTTTTTAGCTATGATATGGAAAAGAAAAGGTTAAAGCAGAAACCAGGCAAGTAAAAAAGAAAAGAAAAAGAAAAGGTGGTGGTGGGGTGTTGAACAAACCCTTACATAGAAGCACACTGATTGTTTCTCAACCATATGCCGATACCCTTAAGACACCATGTGCTTTGGCTTTGAAAGCTTTCGCTGCTGATTCCCTATCCGAAACTCAAACCGCTCGGCAACAACACCACGAGGAAGGAGCAGAGGGGGGAGAAATCCATTATCGATTTTTAGCTTGTTTGGGGATAAAGAGGAAAGAAAACAGAGTAAACAGCCCGGTAACATAACGCTCTTTAGCGTCAGGAAGTAAAATAATTTAAAGTCGACCTTCGTAGAAATAAAAAAAACATACAGCCGCAACACACACCTAGCCGGAGTTAGGTTTAATGATGTGTAACGGTGAATAATGCTCACGCTGGAGCCGCTATAAACGGCCCAGGCTTCCATTTTTAACTCTGATCGTCACGTCAGGAGAAACTGTGTGACGCGTGAAGTGTAAAGTTACAGCTGTACAATAACTCTGGACCAACATTGGAGACTCCTTCCATGAATGTCAGATAAAAACGACATCTCCGAAAACTTAAGCTCCGAAACCACGAAACCATAAGCAGAATCAGTGCGTTCATACAAACCTGTCTACACAATTACTCAGCTGACCAATTGGAATGAAGAATTTACCCGGACAGAGGCGTAACCAAAAAAATCATCATCGTTATCATCATCAGAGCAAGCAGACAGAAATCTTAAACCGTCATGCATTAATGCTAAGACTGTGACCGTCTTGGAACTCACAACCTCCCTGCGACTTTTTAGGTTTATGAGAAACAGAGATGCGGCTTTACCAAACCAGCAGCGGTGCTGGACTGATACGTGCATGAAGAAAGAATGGGCATACCTTAGGCTGAGCGCGGCGAGGGAAGGCCACTTTAGGATCAATCTGTGGAGGAAAAAAAAAAAAAGTAGAATTAACAGAGTGTCAAAGGTACAACCAAGTATTGTATGAGACAAAAAAAAAATTAAACTGGAGAATCACAGGTCTATTGGGTCAAAATGACATCATGCACGCAAAAATGTTTTTTTGTATCGTCTTTATCATTTCAAGTGACAGAAAGTAAAGAAACGACTGTTTACAACAGCTGTAACATAAGTAATACCAGGAACCTCAACACAGCATTAAATCTAACCAGAAATAGATAAAATCAATTCTTTTATTTCATTTTTTTTTTTTTTTACTTTTATAATATTAACATAGCAAATTGTTACATTATTACACGATACAAAAACTTATCAGCACTCTGGTTATATTAAAACTTCTGCTGGCCGCACTGTCTTATCAGCGCTTTCTGTTCAAGGCTACCGTCTCCCCAGTCATGGTTGTGCAGATGTGAACGTGTTCCTGCAAAAATGGACGTGGAACACTAGTGATTCGCATAAAAGAAGAGCAGCGTTCAGTGATTCATGATTTTGTGGTCCGAGGGTGTACCTGATGCCGAAACAACTCACGGCTGAGCATAAACAGAAGCGTTCGGATATCTGCAAACAAAATTTGGGCCGATGCATTCGAAAATTTCATCAACACTTAGTGCTTTCTGGGATTCGCAAGGACCAGAAGTATTAAAACATTATCAGGAAAAAGGTTCAACAATCAACAGTGCTCGTTACAGTGAGACACTTATTGAAGAGCTGAAGACTAAACTTCACATTAAACACAGAGGACCGCTATACAAGGGCGTCGTGATCTTGCTTGACTATTATGTATTGTCATATAAAAAAATTATTTATTGCCATATTATAAGCATCATACAACAGTTTTATTTTCCATCAGAACTTTAATCATGTATACATGAATACATGACCTCATCACACATGGCCTGAATAACAGCCTTTTAATTCGTTTTACCATCATATCATCGTCATCAAAGTATTCCTGCTGATTAAAGAAGCCCGTAAAATTAAAGAGGACAACAGATCCTTTTTTTTTTTTTTTTTGGTCTGGTATATCGTCTGGTTAATTTCTGTGTTTCTCTCCCCGTCGAGCTCTCACGCCGGGAGCTTTATCAATCTCACATTTGGAACGAATGAGAAACTATTTCATGCACCAGTGTCACGCTCGGCTTTAATACGCAGCTCTTTAAAACTTTCAGCCGATCTCATCCGAGCAGACAGTGAAGGAGAAATGGGGAAAGAAGGAGAGGGAAAAAAAAGAAAAAGAAAGAAGAAAAAAAAATGTAAACAGATCGAAATTGTTCTCTTGCAGAAAATTACTTGGCCGTGTTCAGCAAGGCAAACGCTTTACGTTGAGGTGTGTCTCGCGCTATAGAGCTGAACGCTCGCCCCGAGGGAGGGATGGAGTGATATCAGATTGGGATCGTTACGGAGGCGAAAGCTCGGTGTGCGCGCTGTGTGAAAACGCAGACGCAATTAGGGACAAAGGTGTGTCCTGCATGAACAAGGTTTGTGATGTAATCCTGTTTGATGCACGAAATTAGTACTAGCGACGCAACGAAACCCATACAGGGATCATATCTAGACTAGAAGACTAAAGGCACTTACACTGGAGACTCCTTCATTAAACAATAAACAAAACATTTTAGTTCATGGTCCTATATTTTACTATTTTTTTAACAAGTTAACACAGGTCTTAGATCAGCCCATTAAGTGTGTGTGTGTGTGTGTGTGTGTGGGTGTGTGTGTGTGTGTGTGTGTGTGTTAATGCTCTAGCTGAAATACCCCTCAGATAGTGCGTGTCTTTCACTCCTCCTGTGGACACGCTGTTTCTGTGTCTATGTTAATGAGCTACTACTAAGCCACACCCCTCCAGGGAACAAAAAAAGCTACAAAATAATTATTATTTTTTGTTGTTTTTTTTTTAACCTCCTCTTCTCCACAAAGGCAGTTCCGGTTCCATATTCTCACTATCACTTTGCCGGGCTAGATCAAAGAACCGCTTACGACAGGGACTGAGCGGCGGGATTCTCATGACAAACTAAACATTTGTGGCCTCCATGTTTAAAAAAAAAAAAAAAAAAAAAAAAAAAGAAAAATGGGCTCAATATGCGATAAGCAGCTCAAATGCTTTCTAGTAATGATAAAGCCAAAAGAACGTCTCACAAAGTCATGCTAAAGTTCAGCATTGTTGTTGTCGTGCTTGCCGCTAGCATTTTTTTTTTGCTGCTTGCATGTAATTATTATTTTTTATTTATTTTATTTTGCCACAAGCCATGCTGGGAAAGTAGAGACATACACGTGACTCTCTAGCCCATGGAAAAACAAAGCACTAGCAGCAGACATTAACCAGCACCTGGTTCGCTTTGGTGGAAAAGGGATAACAAAGGATCCACCACAATGTAATAAAGTGAATTCTGCATAATCTGCTTTAAATAATGTATTATTTTTTATAACTTGGGTTTAGAGGTGATGGAGTTTAAAGATAGTTTTGAGATTGAGATTCAGTGCTACGTCCTTTTGTCCATGTTTACAGAAGACGGTTATAAAGTCAGTTTGAGATACCTTGCACAAAATAAGAGATAGAGAGAGATGGAGAGAACGAGTGAATGTGATGACGCTGGTATCTAAAAGCTAACTAGAAGCTGATCAAGTACTTTGGCGGTAAGGTGAAGAGTTCATATCCTAAAGTGTAATAAAAGCTTGTAGTGACGGAAATCATCCTTCATCCACCAGAAAACATAATATTTAGCTCATTCGCTGTTTTTTTTTGAGGGGGATGTATGTAGAATTTTCCGAAATAAAGTAGAAGAGTTAAACATAAAATCATAAGCTAATCAAAAAATATTTCGTCAGCCATCAAGACGCCAGCGGTTAACATCAACACGCGTCCCTGAGATGACATCCAAGTGTGTGTGTGTGTGTTTTGTGAGCATGAATTCCTAGCACAAGAGAAATTAAAACGGCACTGAAGTGTTACGTGGAGCGTGACGCGATTACCCCGCTGTCTACCAGAGCAGAAGAACTCAGACTCAGAAATTTAACTGGAGGATAAACTGCCGCATATTCACTTCCCCCTCACACACACATATCCACCCAACCCACCCACCCAAAAGCTATAATTCCATTTGACAGAGTTATGATTGTTATCTCTGTAAATCAGGTCAATTTAAGAGATAAATTCCGTAACACCTGGCTGTAGTAACCTTCCTCGTATAATGAATTCTGTGTAATGATTCGTTTTAGCGATCGGCCCCAGGCGCGAGCGATTCAACCTCAATTACTGCGAGAGAGCGGCCCAATCCGGGCGCAGGCACGCAACCACGAGGCTTTGAATTGCAAAGCAGGTCGACTCCTTTCATGAGCCGGCTCTGTAAAATCCACCCCCTTCTCACACACACACACACACATACACACACACACACACACATACACATACACACAGCTTCTATTCTAACTTTGATGTTTTTTTTTAATAATGCATTTAAGAATAACCCTGATCCTGATTCCTTTTTTAACATCCGCAGCAATATTACAGTAATAAAGGCACAACGGGGTAAATAAAAAAAAAAAAATAAAAAAACCTTGCACTGATTCAGCGCTTGATGAAAAACCTTGCGTGAGATTAACGTGGCAATCAGTGCTGCCGATTTAAATACGTATAACTAACGAGAAATAATACACACACGTATACGTGCGCACACGCACACACACACCATCTGTCCGAGTCCTGACTCCGTTCATCAGGAGTACTACGGTAGCACGACGCCTTTAAAAAGATCCGCTCCGCACGAGCCAATCAGGGCGCGCTTCCTATTTCGGGTCGTGCCCTTTGCGAGTGAATGGCTCCTCTGTGCACCTCGGCAAGGAGGAAAATGCCAACAATCTGCGTCCTTTCAGTGGAGGTATTTATGTAAATGCGAAACTGATGAGAGAATTAGCTCGCATTCATATCGAACGGTGTGACCTGGGACTCTCCTCTCCGTCGCTTCAGCGGGAAACAGGGAGGAGGGAAAAAAAATTTATAAATAAATAAAACATTCACAATGCAACCGCTGGCTGATTTTAAGGATTCATATTTGATAAGGAAGCATAATAACACAAATATGAGCAGGTCATTTAGTTTTTAATTAGCGTGAAGTATAAGCGGTATGACGTTAGAGCGCTGGAGTTTACCTCATGGTACGCTTTTCCACAAATCCTTTTCCTTCTTAAAAGAAAAAAATTAATTGCTGTTATGCTTTTAAATGCTTTTTTACAACCTGAACATGTCCTAACTTTATAAGTGTGAGAAATTCTTTAGCCATTTGGCGTTGCAGTTTGATTAGCTCAGACGCTAAGTGTTTTAACTGCGTCATTTCAGTCCTTTCTCAACTAATCTTAGGTAAACTTTGTTTTTTCTGACAAGTTCATCTTATTTTCGTCATACAGTTACACCTCAGTATACAAATTTTTTTGGGAATGTCCATGAATGTTAGATTTCACTGTTCTGCGATTTTTTAAGGCGAGATTTTGTATTGTGAAACGTATTTTCCCATAGAAAATAATGTAAATACAGATAATCTGTTCCAGCCACCAAAGATATTACCAATATTACCAATTTCCAACACTGTAATTATATTTTTGCATATAAAAACAATCAAAACATTTAGAAGAGAGATGCAAATTAAGTAAAATACAAATTGAATAGACATTAAACCAAACTTATTGTTAATTTATGATTCAATTTGGCACCGGCTGCTTTAAAAACCAAACTGAAGAGTGAGAATTCTTAAGTCCGTATACCGAGGTATGGCTGTGTTCAGTCTGGTTTTGTGTGCATTTACAATTGGACAGCTTCTATTTCCATAAGTGCAAGTAAAACTTTAGCAAAAACATTTTTAGCAAGTTTGGTTAGCTGTAATGCTAAGCGTGTTTACTGCATCGTTGTAGGATTTTCTCAACAAATCTGAGGAAAAGTTTCTGACATCTTATTTTCATTATGACTTTGCTTTCATATTGTCTATAAAAGACCAAACAGTCGTGTGTTAGCTGCTTAGACATTGGGCTTAAAATGATTAGCTCTAAGTGTGGCTAGCAGCACAGTTAATCACTCTGAATACACGTTTAATTTTTTTTTTAATCTTTCATTTTTTTTAAAGAGATTTGTGCCATATGTTCTTAAGATTTTTTTTCCACATTTAAAACAACATTAAATATTTACAGAAGCTAGTCAGCGTGACTTCTACTTCACACTGTTAAACCGTTTGTCCTCGTTTCTGATGTTATATAACTGAATCCGTGTAGGTTTTCTGAAGTTCAAATCTGAATATCACAGTCCACAACAGGTAAGGTGAGTAAAAAAAAAAAAAAGACGTTCTCTTACGTTGTAACATGAGAACATAATATTTTGGCTACATCACCCTCCGCGAGATAAATTCCCGCTCGGCTAAACGAGGCGGTTAACCCTTCCCCCACCCCCGTGCAGATCCTGAGGAAATCAATAACCAGCTAATGGTAATAACCAGATAATGTTAAGGACTGCAAAGTAAATGATAACAGGAACTTTTTTTTTTTTCGAGAACTTTTCACAACAATGAAAACAGATAATTGTGTTAAGGACAATACTGTTTGAAAAATTGTTGCATTGCATGCTCGCACACATCCCCGCCGCCTCTGCTTTGCATGTGTGAAAATCTTCAAGGCCGCTTAGTTAATGTTGCCTTGCAGAGAATGCAAACTAAATAAATGAATGAAAATATTAAACAATAATAAATCTACACTAAAATAAATCTTAACTACAGGTCATGATAGCTTCGTGATGGTTTACAGAAAGGTGTTTAAAAAATTTTTTGGATGTTCATGAAATGTAACCTTTGGGGGAAAAAATGCAGTACAGCACAAAACTATGAAAAATACATGCTACTTATCTGCTCTATTGTAGCAAATGTATAATCTACAACTGATTTAAGTGAATGTTAACAAAATGTAACAAAATTTTTCTAGATTAAAGTCTTCAGTTAAGAATATAGAGCCACATGATTCACTAAAAATAAATAAATAGATAAATATAGATCAGAGATCAAAAGATTGTATTTACTAAACCTTTTACAATTAAACTAAAAATAAAGAAAAGTGTAATACTGGGCTTGAAAAAAAAAATTTCCTCCAATTTGAGTACCACTTGAGTCTATGTGTCTAAAGTTGTACTAGATGGCTCATAACAGTGTACCGTAATAATTAATGTACATTTTTAAGCTTATATTTATTACAGGGTTCATTCACAAACCGCAACAGCAGCTTTTGATGCAAAGTGGTCTGTCCTGCAAAATGCACTCAATGTCAATACGCATAAACACTATATATATCAAGCAGCACCAAATTTCCATTATCATTACAGCTCTCGGGGAGTGATGAAACCAGCTGCAACAGGAATTCGGTACACGGTCGAATTACCCGAATTCAGCAGATACCGCTGGTGCGCATCGTCTCCTGCTTCAGATGCAGGCGGTTGACCCTAGAGGATGTTTAAGTTAAAGAAGATGATGACCTGGTGCAGGACAGGGAACGGCTTAAAAAAATTATCTAAAAAAAAAAAGAAAAAAAAAAAAAAAAAAAAGGCCTGTTTGGTGACTACAGCACGCGGGTGGAAGTAAGTCAGCACTTTTCCGACACTCATATTCTGTGAAACCGTACACCTCTGCGGAGGTAAACCTGCTTCCCACAGCGAGTGTGTGTCTGGTCTAAGCACAGACCGGCAGCGAGGTACCGGAGCAGGAGAGTGTGCAGGTGTGACGAGACCTTATGTAACCCTGCTGCTCTTCTTCTGGTTTCACTGCAGAGAGCAAAGGAAAGTCAGTGGAAGAAGAACCTAGCCGACATCCTAACCTTCACTTTTCAACATCAGACCAAACGATGCTTGGAACTGTTACTCAGAAGAGACTTTGGAGCTGTGGATTTTATCCAAAAAGAAATCAGTTGAAGAGAAAAGTGGATTAACTCACAACCTCCTTGTTACCTTGAACCTTGAAAACATGTGCTCTCCTTCTCTGCTGTTCTGACTATGACTGTATCTATTACTGGCTCCGATTTTTTTCCCCTCATTTGTCGCCTGCTAATTTTCCCCCTTCATCCTATCATACAACAAGGAAAGTGACTGCATGCCGAGCTGGCCAAACTGCATATTTTTAAGCCTCTTGTTCATGCTACATCTCAAGACAGTGCCCTACAATCAGGGGAGAGCGCTATTCAATCTTTTCCGCAAACGGGATCTGACAGACGTCTGCGAGTGATGAAGGAATGATAAAGTAAAAACCATTTAACCCAAGATCTTGAGAACCAAAACTGGCCTTTCTGGCTAAAGTAATTTGCATTACTGATTAGAAGTTGTAAGAAATAATCAGTATGGATCACTTCAATTAGTATTTCCGTTGTGATGTCTGACATAACGCCTGCCAGAGGCTGTTTTGTCTACGCAGTGTGTAGGCAGCATGGAGATAAAGTACAGTAAGCGGCACATTGAGTGGCGCTTTCAAAGAATCCGCGATTCATGAATGAACCTCGATGCAGTAGGTAAATAACTATGGGAAGAAGTGTCAGGAAAAAAAGAAAATACTATTTTTCTTTCTCCAATGCAAGATCTAGCAACAGCCTGCGACTAACACTGATGTGTCAATCCTGCTGGGACTAATGCGATCAAATGTCTGCAGAGTTGGCCAAAAGCAAAAAATAAAAAATAAATCAATCACTCCTTTTTTTTTTAAGAGAAGAAGGGAGAGATAGACTGGGATTGGGAATACGATCGCACGGGAGCGCCTGCAAATGATGCGAATGCAAACGACTTCCAGATCCATATGTAAATGTAACATTAAACGAGTAGGACTGCGGCCGCGTTTCTGTAATCTCACGCTGAATAAAATATTATTAAACAATAAATCAACACGATTTCTCTTTCCAGCTTCTACAGCCTCATCGAGCAGATTCGGGTTTAGAAACAATTACTATTAGTATTAGTATTATTATATAATATAATAAAATTAAATTAGAACTGTCAGATCGCAGGTTTAAATCCTAGCACAATCTGGTGCAATCACGATGCGTAATGGCGCAATAATAAAGTGTCTTGCGTTAGAGATGCTTTAGAGCAAGAGCGTGAGAATTTACATACTAAATATAAATGAGTGCAGTGTGACGATTAAAATGAAGTCTAAAAAAAGATGAACCATGTTGCAGGGTGGGGGAGGGGTAATGGGGTGTTTGTGTTGCTTGAACGACTTTTTAAACTAAATAATGCATTTGGGTTGAAATTAATTTAGACATTAAATATATGACTGCCTTTGTCTTTACTTATCAAATCGTTACTCATTTACGCATGATTTCTCAACGGAAAAAACAAAAGGAAGTTCTGGACCACCAACAGTAAAAAGCCTTAAACAAAAAAAAAGATCCTTTACGTTATGTGCGCTGCCAGACAACACAACACTGATACAAAGCTACACCGCTGTCCAAGAGGATCCTGAACAGAAAACGTATTGAACGCGAGATTGCATTTCCTAGTCGACAACTTGCCTCTACAAGAACCAGGCGACTAAAGAACCAAACCCAGAGACTGCGTGTGCAAACAAGATATCCGGGGCACTCGGAGCCAAAGCCAGGATCATTTAGAGTCAACAGAGCGTTCAAAGACGTTCGCGGCATTTGTTTTCTCTTCAAGTTCCGGCTATTCAGCTCTACAGGGCATCACACGCAAACACCGCGTCGCACGAACCCGCGGCAGGAAATTTCCCCCGCTCTGTCTTTCCCGCCGGCGGGTCGGCCTGCTGCTGCTGTACCCATTGTCCCGAGGATTCTCCTGCTCGCTCACTTCCAGCACGTAGGTCGAGCGGTCGAGCTAATTGGCCCGAGCTGTCGGCTCAAGGGTTAATTAAACCCTCGACCGGAATCGTGTGGTTTCGAAGAGAGTCAAAAGGTGCAAAAGGTTTCGTGCTTCAATTCCGGCCACGCTAAAACCCGCGTTGCGTGTGTGTCCGGATAGAAAACTTGCTAATTGCTCATCACAGTAAATGTGGTGTGAATTTTCACTGTGAAACCATCAACAGTTTTTTGTTGTTGTTTTTTCTTCTTCACCATATGTTGAGTTTTCACTTACACGGGAACTTATACAACACAGACGCTGCACACTAACAGACTTTACAAATGGTGATATAGGGAAGTTTCCTGCGAGGAGACAATTATTCCAAGTTTATGGAAGTAAGAGTTGCGCTTTGGAACAACTTTTTAAACAGCAATTTCCAACATGAGAGTCTTTTTTGCTGTCTGGTTTCCAGGCACCACGACAAGGTAGTTTTTGTCTTATTAACTAACAAGGCTGATAAAGGAACTACTGTTTCTAGCTGCTATGATGTAATTGAAAATGAGATCCGTGGACGCTCCGGAAGATAAATGTAATCAGGAATGGATGGGAGACAAGAGTCATAACAAATGGTTTTAAAATGCTGTAATGCAAGAAAAATAAAATCACTTAACACTGATCAGACCACCATATGTTTTCTAGGGACCAGAATCACCAGGGACCAGACGATACGCTATTATCGCGATACCTGCCAATAGGTGCCGATTCTATCTGTATTGCGATTCTATAAGTATCGCAATTTTATAAATATCCTGATACGGTATTAATATTTTACCACCACAAATACCGAAAATATATAATTGAAAAATGTATTTTAGAAAACTGCATAAAATAAAAAATTTGGTTTTGGAGTCAGTGTGGCGATACATGAATTGGCAGACCAAAAAATAAATACGATACGTCAACAAATTAAATTTTAGTTTTTTCTCAACCACACAATAACACAGCCAGAGTGATTTATTCCTGATGAATGTATAATTAAAAAATTTATTTTATTTAACACATAAAAATTTAATTATACAAAAATGGTATTTCAAGGAGGTTACTAAAAGATTTACACAATGAAGTTACTTTTAATTTGGCATTCATGCTCTTTAAGAGAATTCTGCAATTGTCTTTCCTGAATATGACACATTCAACGCTGCATCCAAACATTATCCTCGATCTTAAAGATTCTGTCCATAATCCTGCCAAAGTAATCAGGCATGACATAATGCACTGCGTTTCTGTTAAAGACAGCGAGCCCATCTGCTCAGTTCAATTCATCTGTTCTGTTACATGTGATTCCCTTCGTCTCTCTCTCTCTCTCTCTCTCTCTCTAGGTATTACACTAACGTTTACACGCATTCACATGAAAGGTGATTTTATCCAACCCACATAACCTGAACCCGAGCAGAGCATGGGGATCGACTCTGGCTCCGTGCTAGGATTCAAACTCAAACATTAAACAAAACAACCAGCTTTCGAGTCTCTGGGACTCGAGACAGTGACCCAGACGCTTCACCATACAACCTGCTTTATCTAAAAATAATCATTATTTAGTACATTCTTTTTTTAAAGAGCTTACAAGAGCGTTCATGTCAAACCGGGACTTGTGATGTGTCTTGAAATGTCTGGTGAATAAAGATGTAAAAGCGACTGGAATTTACAGAAGCACAATACGATGATGAGACTCAAACATTTTAAAACATTAAAACGTAAAACAACTGACGAATGCAAACTGTGCAGTTAAAAGTCCCGCTTTGACTTGATCGTCCCGTATTTATGTAAAATAGATAAAACTTTGATTATTTTTATAATCGTTGGTTTTATAAATTATTTAATAGACCAATTTTCAATAATTAAACAAGTAATTTATCTGATGATAATCCCCCAAAAGCAAAACCCTGATATTTTACACCATCACATTCCCAGAAATCAGCATCGCTAATCAAAGTAGCAATACCGACAAATAGAGAATCAACTCTCATTAATTATTAAAGTGCAAACAAGCCCTGAAGTAAACACTATAATACTTTGAGTAAATAAATAAAATCAGCTGAATGATATCACATCCTTCTTTAAGGACATCTGCACACTTTTAATCAGATTATTAGCCGCAACATGTTAGCTGTAGTGCAGCGCTGAAGCTGGAAGGACCTGAGGTGTGGGGGAAAAAAAAAACCCCACAAAATCATAACTAACAATCCTGTAGCCAAGTTCATAGACAGCAGATATCTATTTAACGCTCTCTGGTTGTGTAAACGTGTGTGTGTGTGTGTGTGTGTGTGTGTGTGTGTGTGTGTGTGTGTGTGTGTGTGTTTGAGCAGGGAAATGAGGAGCAGGCTGGTGGAGTCACGTGAGTCGATACAGAGCTGATGTATTTAACCCGAAGCGAGCTTACACGCTGTGTACACGTAAATAAAAGAGGAGTGAGGCGTGCTCGCTGACGAAGCGACACGTGATGCAGAGTTTTAAACTCCACAGCCTCTCATTTTAGTCAAAGGGAAAGAAAAATATCACAGTACTGATGGTACCATTTTAGATCACTCTAAGCAAATATTAAATTCTGGGTTAAAACTTTTTAAGATATTATTTATACATAAAAAAAAATATCCAAAAGAAATGCATTAGCTAGTCCAAAGCCTTTGTTTTTGGTTAAACAGAATCTACAACGCTAAAGTTCTATTAGCTATTATTATTCTATCATTTATACTTATACAAGTTATATAGCTGATTAAACACAATTAAGATACCATGAGTGGCGTTATCTTCTAACAAATGTAAATAAAATAATAATAATAATAATTGAAGAGTCGCTTGCCAATTTTTCCGGAGATCGCAAACATTGGGATTAGGTAAAGTTTTAAACCTAAGCCAGACTGTTTTGTTTTGACCTCACATCACTCCTAGTCTGGTGTCTGGGACTGAGGGCTGAGGTGCGGCTCGGGCACACACACCAAAGAGTGTGTCAAGTTCAAACACAAAAACATTATTAATCAAGACATATGCTCAATAAGGAGCAGGTTTGTTTCTCGGCTTGGTGGTTGTCATCATTGTCCATCATGCAATTAAAAATATTTATTAAAAAAATTATAATAATAATAATAATCACAAATCACAGAGCACTCATCCTAAGTGTCTGGGTTACGGATTTGTGGACAACCATGGATGGCTCAGGAAACTGCTAATTTTTCTGTAGCCAGCAGCTAGTAATCATTTAACTGAGTGATTATTTTTGTAGCAGGATAAATATTACATGAAATTATCTCTCGAAAACCGTGTACATTTTTTATATTTGAATCAAAAAAGTAAAAAAAAAAAAAAAAGCCTAAATACTATTGTGGATTACTGTAACTAATCTGATTGTGTTAGTCAGTCCAAGGCTATTAAAAAGTAAAGAAAATATTTTTTAATTTAAAGAAATTATGAATTCCAAATAAAAATAATACAACTATTATTTATAAATCACTGCACTGGAGAGAGAGAGAGAGAGAGAGAGAGAGCGCCAAGGAACGTGCATGCTTGATTGTTTTTTTTTTGGTTTGTTTTCTTATTTAGACGGTACATGGTGTGGTGTATACTCTGTATGAGGCCAGAGAGATTTCCAAACATTTGTGTGATTTGCTCACAATTTTTTCTGCATTTGGAAATCAGTTGCATCCCGGGTTGCCAGATCACACTGATAAAATCCCGTCTAGGCAGTGTTAAAAATCTGACAGTAATATTTAAATAGTAAGAGTTGTGTTTACTCAAGGTGGCAGGGTGACGCAGTGGTTAGTGCTGTGGGTTCAAAACCCATATGTGTGCTTGGTCCCCTAAAGAGTACTGATCACCCGGGAATCGAACTCGCAATGATAGAGCAAACGTGTTTTCATTGCACCTCGAGGCTAGGGAGCATCAAGACAAATAAAGTGGCCAAAGTTAAAGGGAAAACCTCCCAATCTGGCAACACAGATTTGCACAGATACCCATAAATATGACTGCATGCTGGTCATGTTACTAGGCCTGACCTTGTTAGGTTGCCTTTAAGAGACTTTTACATAAACATGAGCCAGGTGCTTATTCACATTCAGATATAAAGACTTTGGAAACAGGTAAAACTCTGATACTTCAAGTCTTCCAAAATCTCTTCTGAATTTCCATTTTAAACAAACCAGTGTCATCAAACAGAAAAAAAACAAAAGGCACAAAAAAAAAAGGCTTCTTTTCCCTAGCAGCGTCTCTCATCACACTGTGCCAAACTCTATAGACGCTTAAACTTTCCAGCGATTTGCATTACAGAAATACACAGTGCGCGGGACTCGGGATCACACTCGACACTCCGCCTATTTATTGCTGCGCACACATTTTATTTTTGGTGCAGCTGTTACTTAATCATCTCCTGCTAAAAATCCTGCACAGATTTTTGCAGACGTTCGGGAGACTTTTCTCTCTCTCCCTCTCTCTCTATATATGTCGTGTCATTCTTGATCCGATTCTCGTGTGCGAATGTGTGTGTTGGAAATGGTTTAAACACACCTGACTCTTGTGCTTACTTGGAAAATTGCAACACACATTCGAGCTTTTTTTTTTTTTATAATAATAAATAGAAATCTGTGATGTGATTGGTTAGATTTTCATCTTTTGATTTTTAATGAGTCAGTAAGTTGTGTAAGGGATGTTTTATGCATTTGGAATTTGAAGGGACTTAAAAGTGGCATCTATTTCAAATAACCTGGTCTTTTATTATCTGTAATAAACTCACGCACACACACACACACACACACACACACAGTGTTATTCACTTTCTATATAGTTTTGATGATCTTCCATCACATCAGCTCACTGTACAGGTTTTTGTACAGGAAAAAATGCCCAAGTTCTCTGAGTGGGAGGGGCATCATGCTTTGTCTCCTGTCAATCAAAGCGACAATTAGCACTGGCCAATCGTACGTGTTTGAGAGTATGTATGTAGAAGTAGGCAGATAGCTTCAGAACTACTGATGAGAAGGTTTTAGGGTCAAACCCTAGCACCACCACTGTTGGGCCCTTGAGGGAGGCCCTTAACCCTTAACCCTTAAGGCTAAATTGCGTAATGTAAATGTTCAGGTATGTCAGGACGAGCATGTATCCGAGGGATAAACGACAAAATGATTCTCCAAAAAAAAAAAAAAAAAAAAAAAAACACCCAAAGCACCGTAGCATGATCGACATTAAATCATTCCTCCCTTCTTACACACCCTGTGGGGAAAAAAAAACACTACAAAGAGTCCCGTGTACTTTATCCAGGATTGGTTTCCGATACACTGAGTCTTTTCTGCCAGGCCTACACACGACGCAAAACAACACGACGACAACATTAAATAACTCGATAAAAGCAGCTACAGAGACACTACAGAACTATAGATTTAGCCACTCGACACACTCTTATCTCCTCATCTCCTCGTGCTGCCGTACTGTTACCCTCCGTAAATCAGCGCGGCCGTTATTCATCCTCCGTTAACCGCCCCTCAAGTGCTTCTCCACATCTGGCATTTCCAACGCTTTTTAAACTGCGAGCTTGGACACCCCGCCATCCACAAACATTTGCCTCATTCCTGATTTTTAGTGCCGGGTTCAAAAGAATTGGTCCCCCCCTCGCCCAAAGACACGGTGATGCGCACAGACAGAGGGGACACACTGGTTATGTCAATGTCAGCTGTTAAATAAAACAACATCTGTGTCTAAGAGCAGGCACGAGGTGAAGGTGTGTATATACGCAAAAGTGTAGTGACGTTATTACGTTAAACTAACTAATTGATGAAATCCACACCTGCATATAATTTTAATATGTTTCTGAAACAAACTTTATTTCCATAATAATCCCGACTGATCCAAAAAAATTATAATTAAATAAAAATTGCAATCTTTAATACATCCTGAAGGACATGAGAAGTAGGGACAGGAATCACCAGGGAACGACTGATACGATATTATCGTGATACTCCGGTGCCGATTCGATTTGTATTGCACTTCACAATCTCATAAATAATCGCATCAATATTACTTTTATTTTAGATCTTCTTATGATTCTAAACAAACTTTGCAAATAATTTGCTCCTACCACACAGGACACGATGAATAGTTTAGACCACGCCATCTGTAGTATTATAAAGAAACTGCAATATTACAACCTCCTTAAATGCAAATCTTTTTTTTTTATTATTATTATTATTATTATTATTATTATTATTATTATTATTATTTTGGAGTCATGCAAGGATTTCCAAACAGAAGAATCCTGATACATCACTGAATTTAATGAGACGCCAGAGGAAAAGCAATTTTTAAACACCCAAAAGAAAGAAGCTAGAACATCAGACAGCAACCATCATAGAGTAACCTTCCCAGATGTCCATGAAGGACAATATGAAGGACAACATGGCTCGACAAGGACATGCTCAGCTCAGCTCAGACTATTAGGATCGCGATGTTCTAACAGACAAAGCTCTGGCTAGCCAATAACTGACCGGGGAATCTTGGTCCAAATTCCTTAACTGTAGCTCCTCCCTCTGAGGACAAACCAGGAAAGAACTGATGCATTGAGACAAGTATGTGTACTGACCAGGCCGTGATTAAAGATGAAATTATTCTTCATCACCACAAAGTGGTCCGTTTAACGATCAAGAGCAAAGTGCATGCATGCCGGATTTCCACCGAATGAAAAAAAAAAAGAAAGCAAACATGGCACAAGTGGAAATAAATAGAAATAAACAACATACCGTCTTTGAGTCTAATTCGTGATGCGGCTGAGCTAGGACTTTATCTACACTGGCGGCGTCGGCGAACGTGACGAATCCGAAGCCTCTGTGGAGCAAAAAATCAGACACACGGACACAGACATCAGGAGACAGTGGAAAAAGGGAGGAAATAAAAGACATATATTTCATCATAACATCATTCCATTATGAATCCTCATGAACAGGAGCGATGTGTTAGTTATAAGGAAATTTCTTTTTTTCTTAATTTTACAAATAGATATTTCTGAAAACGGCTTTTCCAAGAAAATCTCTCGCGCTGTTGTTTTTTCTCACGTTGTTGTTACTAAGCTGAACGATGTAAAAAAAAAATTATTTAAACTAACATGATTAGTGTGTAACTCAAGCGTGTGTTTTTGTTATCTGACGTAGTGTATAATACAGTAACTAATGTGCCAGTGATGATAGGTGGGAAAACTGACGGTGCTCAAGTATGATTTTGGAGCAAATTCATGCCCTGACGTTTTCAAATCTAAATTTTTTTTTTTTTTTTTGGGAAAGACATTTGGACGCGTTTCAGTCAGTCAGGTGATTGTGTCCAGTATCACACTTTGACAGCATTTCAGCTCTAGAATACACACACACACGTCAGCCTGCATTAGACAGCAGCATTAGTCAGTGTAACACAGAGCAGGTCAGGATGCTTTAAATATAGCAGCTATCAACGCTCGGCTCTGAGGAAGCCGCTCAGTGTGCACGAAAACGAGGACACCACACACACACACACACACACACACTTTCTCTTGTGCGCTTTCTCTATTCCTCCCTCTCTCTCCAGTTGCTGTACAGACCCCAAGTCAATGTCAGACTGCATTAGAGCAGCAGCTTTTGCATGGCCGGCTCTCCAACTGCCAGAGAAACACGAGGCAGGGCTGTAGGGTTGCCAGATTCCCATGAACTCCCACTTCATCTTGGCGATTCACCTGCCCAGACTGACCTAATAAGGCTCGAGGTGCGTTCGTGAATTTAAACTGACGTGACAAAAACATGACACGCCGGATTCTGGACATAACAAGCGCACAATTTAAGACGCCGGCGGGAAATAAATTAGAGATTCTTCTTTTGAGCAAAGAATTATTATTTTACATCACAGATTTTTTTTACATTCGCTCTACATATATTTAAGGGTGCTGTAAGTTAAAAATTGCTAAACATTTAAAACAAAATAGTAAAACAAATACTTCCAGAAAGCATTTTGATGGACGATTATGTTGTTGTTTTTAACAATAAATAAATATAATAATTTCTTTTGATTTATCATGCTCGCCATAAAGCACCAGGTTCCTCGCTTCATCTGGTGGAATCGATATCTTGCACCTACTGATAGATTTCTATAGCAGTCATTCCAAGAATCGTGCCTCCTTAGATTTTCTTTTCTGTTTTGCTTTTCGTAAATCCAACCAGGTGTGTGCGGTGTCAAATTTCACCTGGGAAAAGTTTCTGGTGCATCGTGCGACCTTTTAATGTGCAAACTGGCAACCTTTGTGGGACAGGGTAAGAAAAAGAAAAAAAAAAAACATACTGTTTTGAAGCTCAGCTGTGGCGTGATAAATGTGCAGAAAAGGAGGACAGCACACATGCATGCACCCCACACACACACACACCTCTCTACAATGTAAGGTTGCAAGTCAATGTCAGACTGCATTAAAGCAGCAGCAGTAGCAGCAGGAGGTTTTGCACCGAGCTTTTTTTTCTCCTGAGCAACACTTCGGTGTAACCTCGTGCGAATGAACGATCTGCTTTTTTTATTATCAATGATGATGATGATGATGATACTTTGATTCTTTTACCTTGAGCGTTTAGTTGTGGGGTCTCGCATCACCATGCATTCTCTGATCTCGCCAAATTTGCTGAAATAGTCTCTAAGGCTGTCTGCGGATGAGAAGAAAGAGGGAGACAGAAGGGAAGAGAGGGAGAAGAAGCAGGGTCAGTCATTCTATCACTGTGCGTAAATAAGCGCCCCTCCGTGCCGTGCATGCGCAGGGGTCGAATAGAGGACTCTGGGATAGACAGACAAAAATCTCTCTCTCTCTCTCTCTCTCTCTCTTGCTCTTTATCTCTCTCTCTCTCTCAGTAGATTCATAATTTTCCTACACTAGACAAAAGATAAAGATAAAAAGATAAAGATCATGCTTTACCTGGTGAGGTCTGCCAGCTCAGGCCACCGATAAACATTTTGCTGAAGAGGGGGGAAACAAGGGAAAAAAAGAAAGAGACAGAGAGAGAGAGAAAAAGAAGTGAGTTCCAGTTCCAGGTGCGAGATCGGCCATGTTTCTGAAGGTGCAACAATGTAACAAAAAATAAACACAATGGTCCCTTTGAAGTATGAAGAAAGAGATACAAGTTGCGTTTGATGTATTGATGTATCCTGAATTTGTATTTTTTTTTTAAAGCAAGAAAGCAAACAAAGCCGCGGTGTGTATATGTATATGTGTGTGTGTGTGTGTATCCGGAAGGACTAACGGGGACGACGCTGTCTCTTCGCTTTCATTTCAGACAAAAAAAAAGGACCAAAAAATAAAAAAAACACACAGAGAGAGAGGCAGCAGCTCCGGGGTGTGTGATCCGCGCGCGTACACACACACACACACACACACTGAGAGCGGAGAGCTGGAGCGCTTACCCCGGGTCATGCTGTGTGTCGCTCGGGCTTCCGGACGTGGCTTGGCTCCCGTCTCCATCCATAGCGCGCTGTCTCACCAAAAAACTACAGGGCAGTAAAACTACCAGACACACACACTCTCTCTCACTCACTCACACACTCTCTCACTCACTCACACACACACACACACACACACACACACACACACATAGAGACACGCGCGCGCGCACACACTCATACAGAACCGAGAGAGAGAGAGAGAGGGACGCGGCGCAAACAGACGCGCAGGAGGAATATTACCCAAGCGGGAAGGCAAAAGCGTCACACGTGGGGATCAGACTCAGCCTCCTGCTCCGGCCCCGCCCTCTAACAGCCAGCAGGAGGGGGCGTGGTCAGAGAGCTTGACGTCAGCCCGAGGACAAATCTCCGCCTTTCGTATGAAAAAAGAAGAGAGCGCGAGAGAAAGAGAACTCGGGAAACCACGCCCCCTGTTGGTTTAAAAAAAAAAAAAAACAGAAAAAAAGATGCACAGAACACAAATTATAAATGTCTGATTTTATACATGAAATTTTGTCTACGGATTAAATTCAAAACAAAGAAGTGACATAGATGATATAATTAATTAATTAAATTCTTCTTATATCACTTCATATTGCAGGAAACTCAAAACACAAGTTCCTCTCACACACACTCTCTCTCTCTCTCACACACACACACACATTTTGTTTGGCCACATGAGTTCAAGTTCAAGTAGGCTTTTATTGTCATCTCAACCATATACAGTTTAGTACACAGGAAAACGAAACAACCTTCCTCCAGGACCCAGGTGCTACATACTGTACAGCATAGATTAACAAAGCTAACTAGCTAACCTAATTAGCCGGCTAGCTGAAACAAGACAGATTGACCTTTTAAGTAAACTTAAAAACTATCTACGTTTTACACAAAAGAGACACCATAAAGTGCACCTGCGAATGTGCAAACAAGAGCGACAACATGACGTTTTAATACTTTGTGGTAATGAGGTAATGAGTTGTGGTAGAAGTGGGAGAAGAACAGTAAACTGTATACGTTCCTTATGAGTAGCAGCGAGTTCAAAATAATTTACCAGTGATAAATATGCTGCAAAAGATGGTGGATTTACAGGTTGGTGTGTACCATTTTTGATGGTTGTTGATCAGAAGAAAACAGAGCACAAGGTGAAGGACACCCCAAATAATGTGTGTATCGAGGCATACAAGGCGTATCGAGGACACAAACTCACACATTCACACTCCCAAACATACAAACAGAAGAAGCTGCTTGGATGAGTAGTAAAAGTTTCTACTAAACTAAGAAGAAGTCCAGTTGACATGACTTAACAACCAGATCCCAATCATACACTTATAAACAATATGGAAACACTAATCAGGCCACCCGAACCACACATGTTTTACAACGAAAAAACCCTTTCTGACAGAACCTTCTCATTTTTCCAGGCTTAGGACTGGACTGGCTGGGGTTTGGACATTTAGTGGGAATCGAACCCAGGCCTTCAGCGTGGCAGAAGAGAACCCTACCACTGAGGAATTTCAGGGCACAAGGCGGAGACCACACTGATTAATGTGATGAGGCATCACAGGGCACAAGCTCACACACAGCACATTTTTAGGGCACATGACATGCTGTTAGTCTTTTTCATCGAGGGATCGCACAGACAGGATGAGAAGATGCACAGAAATTATGCACAATTTATAAACATTAACAAGGTGTGGGAATCGAACCCAGGCCCTCCGCATGGTAGGTCTGTAACTGACCACTGAGCTCCAGTGTTTGGGTGCATGAAAAGAATTATATATATTTAGTAAATGATTGTAAATTAAATTCTTTTCATAACACTTCTCTCACAGGGAACAAGGTGGAGGACACACTTAATAACATGACGAGGAATCGCCGAGCACAAACTCACACACTCATGCACCCAATCATACACTACAGGCATCACCAATCAGCCACATTTTGGGGTACATCTGTAGGGGGGAAACAACCATGCATGGGGGAAAATATGCAAACTCAACACACAAACACAATCACAGAACAGACCAGAGGCGAGGTTTGAAACCTCAACCATGGAGGTGTGAGGCAACGTGCTAACCAGAAAGCCATGCTGCTGCCCAGTAATTAATGAGAAAGATAACACTTATCAAATCTGTCCTTGTTTTTTTTTTTTTTTTCAAAGTTCAGATGTATGGGGTGACACAAGTTATCTGGAAAACCAAAATTCATAGGGGAAAAAAACTACAGAAAAAGCGTAGAGAGTAAGGGTGAATGAATATGATGAGCATTTGATAAAATTAATAAATACTTAATAAATACAAAATTACAGGTATGTCATTTCCACTAATTGACTAATTTAAAAGTTCATGACTTTTCAAGTACCGTGTATATGAAATTGTGCCTGCACTGCTTTTCATTACTAAATCGATTATTCAGTCATGATTATAAATGCTTTACCCGGTCAGGGTCACGGTGCATCCGGAATATCAGGATCCGTCTATCCCGGGAACACCGTGTACAACGTGGGCACTGTGCATGGTTTATTTGGTGGTGGGAGGAAACCGACAGAAAGCTTGCACCAACAGGATGAGAAGATGCACAGAAACTACTGAATATAGACAGTAACATGTACGGAAGGATTCTCCAGTGTCTTCAATAACAGAGCTTTTTACACTTTATAGCTTATTGCAGTGTTACAGTGGTATAGCGGTTATCACTGTCACCTCGCACCTCCAGAGTCAGGGTTCGATTCACGCCTCGGGTCTGTGTGCCTGGAGTGTTTCCAAATTCCCAGTAGTGTGTAAGTGTGTGTGTCCAGGGTGTACCCCACCTCGTGCCCTGAGTCCCCTGCGATAGGCTCCAGGTCTATCGTGACAACGTAAAAAATAAGTGCTATAGAGAGAGAGAGAGAGAGAAAGAGAAAGAGCGTAAGAAAGCATCTTTGGAATATGAGAAATCATATTGTTTGTTTTATTAAATTTATAAATAAATAAAGAGAAGTCTGATTAGGGAGCGTGAGATTATAGCTGTTGTAAAGTAGGTGATAACTGGCAATAAGTTGCTTTGAAGGCATTCAACATCATTCTAGACATTCAATAACTATGTGTTTTTCGATTAGTATTCGGTTGTTTTTACAACAAAAAAACAACACCCCCCCCCAAAAAAAAAAGAATAATAATAATAAGCTGCTATTCTTATAAATAATGTGAACTTTCGTTCTACCTGACTTATCCAAAAACTCAAATACATATATATTTTTTATTCTTCATTGACCTGTGCTGTGTTGCCGGCACGGATTTGTGTGGCTTGGGTTTTAAATATATCATATGTTCTCCATTAAAGCATTGAACATGTAACTGTTGGTCTAAGAGAAATAAAACACACCAGGATGTGTGTGCTCTTATAGGAAAATAATCAACTTGGGTCAACTGAAATAATCAACCCGTGTAAGTAGGACTGGAGAAAAAGTTATTGCAAGAGGAATAACACACTCTAGATTGTGCTGTTATAGGATTTCTATAATAATTGTTTTTTTTAAAACAGTTTTCAGCAACTGCATATAGTAATACTGTACACGCAGAGCGGATCTCTTTAAGATGCACAGTGTACAAGGAAGGATGATTTTTTTGGGGGGGGCCGTCGCCTGAGAATAGACCTGCTCAGCAGCTGTGGGCGCCGCACGCCTAGTTTTCCATCACATCGGCTTGCAAGTGAGAGCTCAATTAAACGGGATGCTCGGTGGATTTTAAGTCATGCTACAGTGATTGCTGTTTATTTCCTCAGCACAGTCGGGAAGGCAAGCGTGAGGAGCAGG
The DNA here is from genome assembly GCF_024256425.1 of Clarias gariepinus. Classification (NCBI taxonomy): domain Eukaryota; kingdom Metazoa; phylum Chordata; class Actinopteri; order Siluriformes; family Clariidae; genus Clarias; species Clarias gariepinus. The sequence goes on along the minus strand of NC_071116.1, from coordinate 4,715,304 downwards.
ACGATGCTTTCCAGCCAGAAAGCAAGAGAACGGCGTGTGCAGTGAAAAGAAAAAAAAAAAAAATAAATAAAATATATATATATATATATATACCTTCTAGCCATCCTCCCAACACACCTGACGCACCTCGGCAGCTCATTAACAAGTCCTTTAAGAGGTCCAGAGCTGGAGTGTGCACTACTGAGGGACTGGAAGCAGCCAGACAGAGAAACACTCCTCAAAGTAAACAGACAGTTTTATCAGACTCTGTGCTAGTCACACACCAGCGGGTTGTGAGTTCAAATCCCCAAGATAGTCAGAGCTACACGCTGGGGCTGTAGAATGATGGTAAACTTTTTTTTTTAAGAGAGAGAAAATACTACTACTAATAATACTTTCCATCTGAATGATCGGAAGGTTGTGAGTACTAGTCTCATTACTGCTCTAAACAATCACGTCCTACTTGACCTTATCGTATCTCAACTTACTACTAAACAAAAACAAAATTTCATACTAGCCCTCAGAGTAATGAAAAAAGTGTTTCATTCACGACTAATCACGTCTTTCAATTCCTTAATAAACATCCTCGGTTCCCACCGCCATGACACGTTCCTAACACCCCCCCACCCCCACCCCACCCCGCTCAATCCCTCCATGACTGAAGCGTATGATCCTGCAAACAATTCCTCCTAGCCCGGAAATGTCACTACCTGCATTCATTGACCCCATCGGATACGTTCGATGCTAATCTGCCGATCTGGCACCAGGAGGCCGGGAGTGTCAGGGATGTGATCTTAATTATCAAATACCCCAAATCTGACCATTTTATTGAGTAACACAAAGCTTCTATGTATTCAGGCATCATTTAAGGACTCATCAGCACTCATTAATTCCATGTGGTGGAATTGAATTTCTGTAACGTGGTGTTTTTGCCCCAAAAATACACAGCCGCTCGAGCACAATTACAAAGGGCAATTATCGCTCCGAGGCTGGCGTTCGTTCCTTCGTTCTGCAAATCGGAGAAAGATTACTGCGCATAGATCATTGTGCTTGTGACAGCTTCTCTGCTCAGTGGATTGGAAAGAAAAAGAAACTCGAAGGAGATGTTTATGGAGTATCTGTGTCTGTAGGAGTCGGTGTTTACGCCTGTTTGGAATGCAAGCTTGGGCTTTGCACGATAGCCTCACGAGAGCTCTTCCAGGAGTAAGGTGATGGCACGTCAGCTTGCTCTCCGCTGAATGTTAACGCAGTCAGCTCGAGCTCAGAGATATTCGAACAGATTTTATGTATCTGTATAGGTACTGTATGTGTACGCCAATCAGCGACAAGCACCAGGCTCATTTGAATTTTATTTGTTTTGTTTGTTTTTATTAATTTGTGTGGCCCTTAAAATTCAGAGCATTTTAGCCATTTTTTTGGTTTTGCTGTTTTTTTAAAAAACATACATAGGGCTCAGGATTGTGCAGATTAGAGTGACATATCCTTTTTTTCAGCAAGACCTAGGCTATATGATGAACTGAATTTTAGTTTAATTAAACCATTTATATTAACTGAGCAACAACAAAAATAAATGAACATGAACAAAGAAATAGCGCAGATACACATGATCGGGTGTTTTTATGGTTGTTTTATATTGTTTCTACGACAAAATAATAATAATAATAATATTCTAATTTTGAGAGTTCTACAATTTTGCGACGTCATTCCCATATTCCTGTAGTGGTAAAAATTTCACGTTATAAAAGTAATAATCACTTTTCATTCTAAAACTCAAATACGCAGGTTGATGTCTGAAGCCTCCCCATTAACACACACCAGCATGGCTTCCTTCCCATGCCGCTCCATGGTAGACCTGTGTGGAACGTATCTGTGCTCCTTGGGTTGTAAGTTGGGAGTAAAGCAGAATCCAAAATGTGCACAGAGCTCCCAAAATGTTTTCGGATTTATAAACTTGCAACCTTCTGTTTGGTACAAAATGTTAAAGCAATATTTCTCTTTCTTTCTCTCTCTCTCGTTCTGTATTTGTAGTGTAACATCGTTAAACAGCTCAGACTCCTTTTTCTACCTGACAAGCATGGGATCCATAGTTACTTTCTGCTCTTGTACCCCATCCACCTCAAGGTTCGACAAGTTGTGCGTTCTGGCATTGCGCACTTGCTCTCGGGTCATTCTACTCCAACACCTCTTTCTCACCAACAAGCCGATTCCGCCATCTTTTCCATCTGATGTTTTATTTCTTTCCTCCACCCTATTTTTTTGAGTAGACTTATCACAGTTATCACTTTTTTAAACCCGGTCCACAACAACCCAGCGACAGTCAAACTCACCGAGATCACACGCTTCTCCATTATGGTGTTTAATGTGAACATTAACCGACGCTCTTGACCTGTATCTGCGTGATTGTACGCACGGCGCTGTTGCTACATGATTGGCTGATTGGATAATTACAGTACAGGAGCGTACAGGTCTACAGGTGGTCCTGATAAAATGGTCACCTTTTTCCTGAAGTGCGAAATGAACGTTTAAAAAGCAAACTCACTTGCAACAGAAGTGTAAGAGCAGTCAGTAAGTATATAAAAAAATATATACAGTATATATACAGTGTTGTGCGAAAGTCTTAGGCTCCACATTTTCTTTAGTAGAATTGATTGTTCTGGACAAAACCATTCGCTGTTCTCCAGCACACTCAGTAAAACCTACAATCTGTTTTATTTATAAAACAGCACAAATCTGTATCCAACACTACTGATTATTTTCACATTAAAATACTGTTTATTTAATTACTCTTTAGTGCTCTTTTAGAGAGTTTCTTTTATGTAAGAGATTTGCTTAGTTTTTAGCACTAAGTTAGCGAATACTGTACACCAAACACTTGAGTCGCATCCATGGGAACAGTAAGGAGTTTCTAATCAGTTACTTAAATATACAATGTGCTATTTATTAATACATTAAAGCTGGTATTATTGGTCTAAGAAGAAGATAACACATCAGGATGTGCTGTTATAGGAAAATAATCAACTTGGAATAAAATACGCCATGCTGAAGTTTTGTGTATGTGTGAGTGTATGTTTTTTACTTCCACGGCTCAAAAACATGTGTAAGGTGTATTTACCACTCGAAAACAGGTTGTTAAAGTGTGTGTGTGTGTGTGTGTGCCTCCGGGGTTGAGGTCGGTGTAGATGGAGAAGAGTGCAAGACATTTGCACAGTTCTGTTCATTTTGCTCTTACAGGAAACTTCACCAACACTATGTTGTATCCCAAGTTGATTATTTTCTTATAACAGCACTTCTGCATCCTCAACACTTCATATGCACCCACTAGATTCATATCCTCATTTATTACATCCATATACTGGACCCCCTCTTTGCCTCCTGCCTGGCAGCTCTATGTCCAACATTCTCCTACCAATATCCTGACTTTCCCTCCTCCATCTTAAACTGGCCTCCCTAACTTTGTCCCCCAAACATCCAACATGCGCTGTCCCTCTGATGGACTCATTCTCAATCTTATACAACTGTCTCCCTCCCAAAGAGAACCTTAACGTCTTCTATTCTGCTTCATCCAGCTCTGACTTCTGTCTCTTTCTCAGGGACACTGTCTCTAAACTATACAGCATGGCCGGTCTCACCACTGTCTTACACATCTTTTTCTTGAACTCCCGACACCTTTCTCCACCCATTCCAACCTGCCTGCACTCGCTCTTTAACTCTTTCCCACACTCTCCATTAGCCTGGACTGTTGACCTTAAGAACTTAAACTCCTGTACCTTCTTCACCTCTTTACCCTGTGTTCGTGTTTCACTTCCCTGTTGTGTAGCAGGTTGTTAGGAATTAATATACATGTGACCAGTTCTGACAAATTAGACTGTGGTATTTAATAGTTTTTTTTAATGGCATGGAAAAATGGTTAATGATTTTTAAGTTACACGTTGGAATGTGGGAATGTTTAATCTTGTTTTAATGTTTTGATAAATTTTTTTTGGCTTTTGTATTTTTAAAGCACTACATAATAAAACTTTTTTTGAACTTGAATGCATTTTTTTCTGCATTATCTTAGACTAGTATGCTAGTCTCCGTATAACTCTATACTATAACTTATACTAGTACACTTATTATCACTACCACAGTAATAATAATAATAATAATTAGAACTTTATTAATCCCAGAGGGAAATTGCTTCTTCGCATATCCCAACGTAACTGGGGTCAGAGCGCAGGGTCAGCCATGGAGCAGTTAGGGTTAAGGGCCTTGCTCAAGGGCCCAACAGTGGCAACCTGGTGGAGCTGGGGATTGAACCGCCGATCTTCTGATCAGTAACTCAGTGCCTTAGCCCTTTGAGCTACCACTGCCCCCAATTTTTTTTTTTATATATCACTACCACAACAGATGTTTATTGGATGTTAACTTAATTAATAGAAAAATAGTACTTTGATTTTTAATGCATGTGCATAATCTTTAAATGATGTTCTTTTAGTTTTGTCAAATAATTATGAAAGAAATATGTCCTGAAGGGTGTTAAACAGTAAGTAAAAGTTTTTAAATTAATGTTCACAAATATTGCAGACTTTGTTGCTAATGTCTGGGGAAAAAAATAATTTAAGCATTTTTTTAATTCAAATTTTCATGCTTGAACTTTTTTAAACCAAGATTTTGTGAGAATCACCCAATTACAGGTTTAATGTATTGATGTAAATGAATATAATTTAATCATAATGAATAATTAATTTAAAACCCAAGCACAGGTCCGTGCCGGCAACACAGCACAGGTCAATGATGTTTAAAAAAATATATAAATGTGCTTACAGTGTATGGAAGCCTTACAAAAATAACATGGAGGCTTCAGACATCAAACTGTGTATTTGGGTTTTTCGGGTACGTCATATAGAACGAAAGTTATCGTTACTTTTATGATGGGTACACTTTTACCACTATCGGAATATGGAAATGATGTCATAAAAATGTGGATCTCTTTTTTTGGTGAAACAACCATAAAAACAGCTGATCATGTGTATCTGTTCTACATATTTCTTTGCCTGTGTGACCCATTTTAAAAAATATATTTTTTGCCCAATCATGTTTGTATAGTTGGTTAAAATGAACTAAAATTTAGTTCAGGGGAAATAGTTAGGAGAAATTCAGTTCATCATATTAGTATTGTCATTATGGGCTGTGCAGAAAAAAGGGGGGATCTGTCACTCTGTACTGCACGAACCTGAGCCATATATACTGTATGTTCATTAAAAAACAGCAAAACAAAAAATGGTGTTTTAATGGCGTGGAGTTTTAAGGGGAACATTAATAATTAGGAACTACTTAACGTTCTTAAGGAGGCTAGTCAACCGTTTGGTGTATTTGCCAAATTAATGCTAAAAACTAATCCCTGTTACACGTTAAAACCATGGGTAAGAAAACCTGACAGATTTAACCTTTACACGACATTTATCCAGTTTTTTTTTTATAAGCACAATGAGTGCTTTAAAAGAAAATCTAAAAGAGACGACTTTAGGTTTAGGTGTTGTATATAATTAATGCACTTTATTATTAATCACTCAGCTATACCACTTTATCCTATACACAGGGTTGTTAGGGCACATGTCTTTGGACTGTGGAACGAAACCAGAGTACCCTGAGGAAACCAACCAAGCACCGGGAGAACATGAAACTCCATGCACACAGACCCCGGGGCGGGAATGGAACCCCAACCCTGGAGGTGCGAGGCGACAGTGCTGACCACGACGCCTCATGCCGCGCTTTATTCTTAGTCATGTCAATGGAACGTCCTCATGAGGATGGTAAAACAAGCAGATGGCATGTCCCTGGCTTAACACAGGATATTTTCTCTTTAAATGTGCTTTAGGACAGGATTCTGTAACACCAGGAGCAGTATTTCAACGCATGACTCACAGCCAGTACAGAAAATAGGATTCTTTTCTAAGATTCATAGTAAATATGGCAGCTGGTGAGTATAAACAGCGTGGCAGGACGGTTTATCACGACTGACTACAAGACAGAATCCCTTCTTGTTAAATACAAAGAGGAGATGCTCTATTATCGTGTGGCAGGCGCGCATTTCCGAAATGTGCCTCGCAGTCGCGGCGGCATCTGTGTTTGATTAATGAACGGATAAAGTATTTAAAGGAGGGTTTAATTTTTAATACCCTACATCTGTTACACGCCCCGAACAGATCAATAAGCGAGGCGCGCGCAAACCTAAACCTATGAGCAGATTCCTTCTGCAAATGTATTACATCTTTTCTTTCTTTTTTTTTTTACCGTCCCCAGATAATATTGAAACAAAAACGCAGCATAATAGGAAAGACAAAAAAACGACAAAACTGTCTGGATGATGCTTTAATGTATTTTCTATTACAGGCCTCGTGTGGAAGATGTGCCCGTCGCCTCCATTAAAGGGTCAAGCTGATACGGCGAGGCGCCCCGGATGCTAGCGCGCTCTGCCAGCTTCGGCGAGACTCAAATTGGCCTCTCGCGAAGCACTCTGATGTCAAAGTAGCTCGAGACGGAGAAAAGCGGTAATATGCGGATGTCAAAGCACGACGAATAACTCAGTGTCAAGAAGCATGTGTGTGTGTGCGTGTGCTTGTGTTGGGTGGGCAAAGAAGTGTGTAGGCATGTGATGGAACATCATAATAGCACGGCTGTCATCTGGAAGCAAAGTTTTAGCGTTTTATATGCATATATAACAGAATACACTTCGCAGGATCTTATCTGTGTAGAGTTGTTAATTTAGGGGGTTTCCTCCGGGTTCCTCTGGGGTTTCTTACTCACACCTACCTGTGTGTAAAGGGTACTGTATTTACTCCTCCAAAAAGGTCTTAAAGTGTGTGCGTCTGCTTCCAGAGCCGAGGGTTCGATTGCCGCAGGTCTGTGCACGTGGAGGTCGCGTGTTCTCCCTGTGCTTGTCCTCGGGTTTCCTTCCACGGTCCAAAGACATGCAGAGTAGGTGAACTGCCGTTTCCCCATAGTGTGTGTGTGTGTGTGTCCTTGTGTGCCCTGCAATGGATTGGCACTCCATCCAGGGTCCACCCTGCCTGGTAGGGATGAGCAGTATCGAGAATGAATGAGAGAGAATGATTGTGTGTTTATGGTGGCACAGACACAAGGTCTAAATCTATGTCCACATCATTCCCAGGTCTCACAGAGCTCCACCCGACCTTGTGAATGATTTTTTTGTACATTCTTTGATTGCATCCTTGCATGATATAATTAGTTTACACAAAAGATTGAGAAACGCTGGTTCCGTCAATTTAATTGCTGCCATGTATTGGCACCCGGTCCAGGGTGTACCCTGCGCCTCCTGGGATAGGCTCCAGGACCCCCGGGACCCTGAATACAGGATGAACGGTATAGACGATGAGTGAGTGAGATAATTTAATTATGATACGTTTTATTTTTATTCCATAAACAAAAAAACCTTACAAAAATGACTAATGATTGCAGTATTGTATTATTAATGTTGTATCCTAGATGTTTGCTTTTCTTTACGAGTGTTCTCTTAATGATTGCACAGACTCTTACACTATGAAAAAAAAACCTAAGAGTCCTTTAGGTCTCCAAAGTGAGTCGTCGCTATTAGAATCAACGGGTGAACTGATTGGCGCTTTTTTGAAAGGGGAACGCCATCCTTCTCATCCAATTTCATTGAGAGTGTGTAAGAAGCTTGGAGAACACGTCTAGAAGGATCTTGAGCTACTATACTGTACCATGCTGAACCTGCTGAGATTCTTGAGGTTTCTCTTGTCACCTGCTCTCTGTAATTAAGACCACAGTTTTTCAATTGGGTTCAGGTCAAGATCCATCGATGGATTAACGAAAACCTTGATTTTGTGTCACTGCAACCAGTTCTTTGTCAATTTGAGTTTAAGAGCAAGGGCTTTGGGTCACCCCACCACTTCCCGGTTCCAGCCTTCTGGCAGAGACGTCCAGCCAAAATGACCACAAGACTTTCAGCTAAAAAGGACAACTGGCGGTAAAATGGTCCCAAAGCTGTTTTTTGTGTTTCTTCGGTATGCAGTGCCCTTTTTTCCCACTAAACAGGACAATGGTGTTTGTGTGTGGCCAAAAAGTTGACCACAGCACATAATCCTAGTTGGGCCTCCAGGGTTGCTTGGCGATGGCCTGGCTCTCAGAAAGGGCTTCTTACATGGAAGTCATCCAAAAATCTTCTGTTCATGGATTTCTTGTCTCATTGTTGCTTTTGAAACCGGGAAACCTCCAAGATTCAGCTGAACATTATAGTTCTGAAACTGTGATCTTCAGGCTGGTCTTTGCCGCTCAGCATCCTCCTCAGTGTGCTCAGGGGCAAAATGAAAACCTTATAAAGTTCCAATGCACAGTCATTGTATTATTGTACATATTTAAATAATAAGCAATGGTAGAGTGTGTGCTAAAGAGGTTTATAAAGAGGTCTGTTTTAAGCCCCCTATTTTAATGGTCCCTGGTTGCAAAAAAAAAAAAAAAAAAAAAACGAAAAATTGGGAACCTCGATATCGAGTACATAAAGAGTTCCTTAAAGCTATGACAATCCAGTTTTGGCCTACTTCCTCTAAACTTACTGCATAAACAGATTCACAGCATTACAAAAGACCCAGTGTGGTCTCACACCAGCAGTAAAATCTGACTTAATGATGACAAACGATGACTCTTACTCGCCGGCTTGCTGTTACGCAGTAAACACCATCGGTGAAAGGACAGATATAATCTATTAAAGGACTTGCAGCAAAACCACAAACCCAACCAAGCAGCCTGGCTCTATTTAAATCTCATTCACAGTCCAGCGGCACCCGAAAGGAAGCGTCGCTGGCAAAAACAGCGGAGTCTCTTAGGAGCATGGGGTTGTTGCCATGAGTAAAAATGGCAACCGCTTGAAATAAAATAGTGCATGGAAGAGGGCCAGGTCATTTTTTATTTTTTATTTTTTTGGCAAGGCTTCTCGTCCCGAAATCCAGAAACCATATACTCTCTTGGGAACAAAAAAAAAAAAAGAGATTCCTTTAATGAAAGGTTCTTCCTTCCTAAATAGGCTTTACAAAAATACAAAATTGTTTGATGTAGAACTGATGAAGAAGTATTCACCAAAAAGAACTGTTTTTTTTTTTTACTTAAACATGTTCACTGAGGCATGCACATTCTGATCAGGGCTGAAGTAGATCTGAAGGCCATCCAGGAAACACTGGGAAAACACCTTGCATATGCTGCCAGCTAAGACCTCGACTCAAACACACTTTTATGCCTAGGGGCGGGTTAGAGTTAAAGTCAATCTACGGTCATGAGGAAATCAGATGACCTACACATACTCAGAGAGAACGAGAACCCAGACTTAAAAGCTAACCCCAGACCTCGGAGCTGGCACTCACTCCATAATCCTGAGATAAAAAGGCAATCGAAATTATATGAAAATGTGAAATCCTAGGCAATGCTTCGCTCGAAGCCCAAGAGAGCATGGGTGAGGCTGTGTATGTTAAAGAGAGCTTCCCTTAGCAGTACACAGGTACACTGCTCTGTGACCCAGCCTGAGCAGCAGCTGGGAAAAAATACCACACACTTCACATATCTCAGATAAAGCACGTGTTAGCCTTCATCCTCCCCAGGAAAGTAATTCGCTGGTGATTCGCTCGAGTTATGAAAAATGAGGATACAAAGCTTCTAGGCCGTAAGAACCCAACCCTGGCCCTGGGGAACCCGGCATGTTTTGGTCTGACAAACTCAACTGTGCAAAAGAGACGTCGAGACCTCAGAAGTCGGAGCAGATCTGGTGTCTATCTATCTATCTATCTATCTATCTATGAGACAGGAATACGCTTTTGATCGGAGCACACACAGATTAATACACTGCATCCCAGCGGAAATTTACATTCAACAAAGGATCCAAGGAGCATCAGAACGAGCCAACGCTCCTGCATACGCCGCTCGACCATGCCACCACGATAAAAGCGTCTGCCAAAAATAAATGTAAATGTGTGTGATGTGGCCTAAGTAGCTTAGCCTGAAGGGTCCGCTGAGAGTTCCTCCGTGGTTATTCTGGCGGTGACGGTGCTTTTCTTACAGATAATGGGGCTGAGTGGGACTTCATTAATCAACGGCGCTCTTTGACGAGGCTCTTCATCGAGTTCCGAATTGTTTTTTGCTGCCGCACACCATTAATTAAAGTCATCAAAGCCAGCGGCAAAGGCAGGCACGCGCGCTTTATCAGGACCGCTCCGCATACGCGCTACGGGACACGTTTAAATCACGCTTATTACACGGACAACGTGTCAAATTTTCATTTTCATCCTCAAGATTCATCCAACAAAACACAGGCTCATTTCTAAACGTCATAATTAAAGTACAATTATGTTCTTTATGCAGAACTGCTTATGATTATCCTTTCAGTTAAAAAAGAGTGCTCAAAAAACCGACAACTTTTCCGACCGAGGGTGCGAAAAAACAGACATTATGATGCAGATGCCTTTGTTTTTTTTTTCTAAGCTTTACCTTGAGTGGCACCTAATGCCCAAAAGCAGCTAGTGCACTCTAAACAATCAATACTGCTGTAACGCTTACAGACTGTCTCCTGGGTCAATAAAACTAATAAAACACTTGCAGAGGTACCGAAACCATGGAAATAACACCCAATAAAAAACATTTCAAAGTCTGATGGCACTAAAGTAATATTTCAGTCACGCATGCTCAACTTTATCATGGATAAATCAATCGGACGCTCGGTTCCGCTTAATTTTGTATACGAGCAGCTCTGACAGAGTCGTGCATCTGCAAATCCCAGGTTTGTATTAAACGCACTCGCTCTAATCATCGTTTCTACGGCAACAGCTCTTTGACAAGGGCGTACACAAAGAATGCTTGACTGAACGGATTAAAGACAAGTTGAACTTTTCTGTAATATGGAAAACTCATATTGAATGAGTCTCCAGTGTCAGGGCTTTGTAAAAGACAGAGTTCAAGCTGTAACTAAGTGATTTCAAAAAAACTTTTTTTTTCCTCTACATAAACACAACCTTGATTATATGTAACTAAAAACAGACTCGTTGGAAAACAACTTTGAAGATGAGGATATTTTGTGCAGACAGGAAAAACAGCATGTGCTGAAGTCACCTCGTGCTCAGTCAGAACTTTTTTCAGGCTTCTGATTGGACAACACGGCATTACACTTAATGTGATAGAGTTATAGCGCTCGTGCCTGCCTGCAGGTGTGCCGTGCTTTAATGGTGTGTTTTCATGTTTTTATGTGGATGTTAAAAGTTATTTATTTATTTATTTAAATGAATGGGAGATGTGTGTGTGTGTGTGAGGATTAGGGCCGTAATCTTCACAACTTCATACTTTGTGGTTTCTTAGGAGCATGAAACGCTGTGTCTTCTTTCAAATGAGAACAATTCTGAGCATTAAAACATAAACCGTTGGTTAAAATAAGAAACAAACGCGCTGCTGTGGGGAAACAATTCAATTCACTTATAACAATGGACGGAAATTTTACAGAAATCCAGATATTTAATTAATTATTTAAGTTTAAATGTCGAGTTCTTAAGACGCATATTGCGAAACACATTCTTCCATAGGAAATAATGTAAATGCACATAATCCGTTCCAGCCTTCCAAAAATATTACCAATTTCCAACACTATAAGCATATTTTTGCACATAAAAAGAATCAAATCATTTAGAAAAGACATGTAAATGTAGTAAAATCTGAAATTAAATAGACATTAAGTCTCATATAACCTTAATTTATGAGTCCTCTTGGCACCGGCTACTTTAAGAACCAAACTGAAAGTGTCTCCCTTTTCTTCTTGCTACCATCCTTCATAACATTCTTCGGACCCATGGTGCTGTGTCTTCACTTAACCCAACAAAAAAACAATTGTAAACTTGCTTCGCTTGGGTTTTCACTCATGCAAATTTTTTTTTTAAAGCCTCCCGGACCTACACATAACTTATCCGGTGTTCAGTTTGCTCAGTTTGTTAGCTCGTATGTTGAAAATTCTTCGTTTACCCGAGGCAAAATTTCAGTTCTTAGGGCGAAAATGAGAACAATCCTAAACATTAACAAATAACTTTTAAAATTAATGTGCAAGGACAGAAATTGTACAGAAATCCAGATATAAAACGAATTTTATTCAGATCTATTCCTAATGAGCAAACCAGAGGCAAGGGTAGGGAAAGAAAAAGAAAAAAACTCCATGAAATGACATGAGGAAGAAACCTTAAGAGGAACCAGACTCCTTATCTGAGTGACACCGCAAAGTCTCGCCTGTAACTGCATGTTATAAAGTTAAGCACCGCTCTGTGTGTTATAAGAGGAACTTGAGTATGATTTAAATTTTGTGCATTCCTCCATGTTTTCTTTTTTATTATTATTCTTATATTCATCCATGCTTCATCTATGCTGTTCATCCTGTCTCGAATCATGAAGAGAACACCCTGGATAGGTGGCCGAACACTTTCAGTTATAGACTATGGGGCGATTTGGAAACACAGATCAGTCCGCACTGGAAACCAGAGGACGGAGGGGGAACACACCAAGCACACGGGGAACATGCAAACGCCATGCATGCAGAATGGAAGTGAGATCCAAACCAACAACCATGGAGACTCCTTCTATTAACATTCTTACAAACACTTCACCGTATCAACAGCTGCACGTTTTATCAACGTGTGGATGGGCCATGTCACAAGATATTAGAGGAACAATAAAGTATTAAAATGAGTCTGTTAATACAAGCTTGTGAGTTGTATCTCTCGCAACACAATAATCAAAGCTGCTGTTTTAGAAAACGAATCAACACTACCCGACCAATCAGAACCAACGGAGCAGATCACGTGATTGTTGTCTGGTTATTATGCTGTGAATGTATTACCCTGTTTACCCGGGAAACTGGAAAACAGCTAATAGGTTTAGAGCGGAAAAAAAGCAAGCTGCGATCAGGACGAGAACACACACACACACACACACACACGCACACTCTTGCAGCCATCCATAAGTGGTGTGAGTGTGTTGCATCAGCATCTAAAAATAGAGTAAGCAGAGCCCATCTGTTCCTCCTATTTCAGACTGTTACGTATGAAAGAATGTTCCAGTGAACTGAGCAATTCAGGAATCTCAAAACTGCAGTCAGCGGTGGAGGGGAAAACATCATGTGCACACACACACACAATCAGAAATTCCTCTTATAATGGATGACGTAAAAAAGTTCCAATTAACTTCAAGATGTACTACACTAACACTGGTGCAGATGCTTGAAAGGGATTAATGTTTTTTTTTTTTAATACAAGTAATGTTGATTATAATTTAATTCCATTTTTAATATAAAAAAAAACAGGAAGTAGTGATAATATACAGCTGCAGCACCATCTGGGTGAGTGGAAAGTTTAGGAATAAAACACTCGAATAGAACAAACTGAGCGATATGATGTCACAGAGTAGCCTAGAGTATTGATCTGGTGATTAAATTGGTGATGTCATCATTAGAGGGTCATTGGGCTTTAGGTCTTTAGGGTTTAGGGTCATATTTGTTCTCTTACTCCTCATAGATAGATATATATAGAGAGAGACAGACAGACAGACAAATAGACAGACAGACTGATGGATGGATGGATGGATGGATAGATAGATAGATAGATAGATAGATAGATAGATAGATAGATAGAAATCAAATATCAAATGGACATTGTATTTGAACTGAACAACTTTTCACATGGTTGTACATTTTCATTTTAACCATGTAAAAAAACATGGGGGATGCAAACTTTTGTGCTCTATTATATCACTCATTTGTGAACGGTATCCAGGGTTTTATCTCAGCTTCATGTTTGTTTGTTTGTTACAGGATCTTGATTTTATTTCTATCGTCCTGTCTTTTGGGTCTCTGTCTGTTCTTTCCTGTAGGATCTGCTCTGTGTTCCATCACCATCTCACTACATGCATGTTGACGTCCCGTATCAGTCACACGCAGCGCAAAGGACATGAGTGAGTAACCAGAAGTGATACGCAACACCAGAGACTGTATAATATGCAACAAAATATAACTACAGATCTTTTATAGAAGAATGCCTCAGGATACTACAGTACACAGAACGTATATTCGCAGTCAGAGCCAAAACCTCCATAACGTCCATGAACAGAGCAGCGCTGAGACGGCGACGGGTTTCCCCCCGCTGCTGAGGAACTTCAGGAGGCAGTCGTGATGTTATAAACAGGATTGGAACGCAGCCCTGGCTTTTTTTAACCTGCCTTATAAATAGACTTGACATTAAGCTTGCAAAGGGGTGTCTGTCTGTCTTATCCAGCAATAAGTAAACAGCGCCCCCTGTTGGACAAACACTGCAGCACAAAGGAATCATTTGCTGTTTTTCAGCATATAATTTTTTTTTATTTTATAATGCTACGTATTATATTATAAACAAATTCAGGAGCAGCTCTGAAAATAAGCCTATATCATTTTGTTGTTTTAATAACATAAAATCTATCTATTTATAGACGGGTGTCTATGCTGTACTGGTGGCTCAGTGGTAGGTGCGTCACATTAAAATTTTTTACATTATCGCAAAGCAGCTTTACACAATCCCTTTTGGAAGGCACGGATTTGATTCCCAACCAGTGCCCAAACCCCCAGCCACTGGATGCAGTGCCAATCCCAAGCCCAGATAAAATGGGAGGTTTGCGTCAGGAAGGGCACCCAGTGTAAAACGTGCCAAAGTTGTATGTGCAGCCCCAATGGTGTGCTGTGGCGACCCAAAAACAACATACTGTACCAGATGTGTTCTACTCATCTTACAACCCTTCCAAATTATTCTTTTGCAAATATCTTCAATGTGCTGACACGCCAACTTTACAGTTTTATTATATGCATAGAAGATTTTTGCATTTGGGATGGTAAAACGTTGCAGTTCCTTTAAAATCCAACAGGTGCACTCGGGACTATTCACACATTGTTTAGACGTTTCTAGAATTGCAACCAAATCTTAAAAATTTAACATTGAATCAGGATTTTCCAAAAAATCTTGATATTAACAAACTCAAAATTCATACTCGCACACAGTTATCACAATGCTATTGCATCGGCTTTTCCCTGATTATTTCCGTCCTTATTTGTTATAATCCTTTAAAAGGTTAGTTGCTGTTATTAACCTCTCCATGATAAAGCCTTACTGTGATGAAAAAAAAAAAAACATCTACTGGAAACAGGTCTTAAAGAGCACTCTAAACCATTCTTGATGTACAGGTAGTCCTCGACATATACACATAGAAAACGTCTGTCCTGGCAGTAAATAATCCTAATTAGAATAAACCTCAACAAGACGGAGTTCACAGTCCAATACAGGGGAAAACAGCTCTGAGACAAAATGGCATCTGGGATTCCCCTCACGATTTTAAGGCGCAAAGACAACACTTACATTTGATGTGTGGGATTCATTTCCTTAAGCACAGTTATGGTTTTGGCCAAATGATGGCAGTGTTGGAAAAAGGGACAGAGATTTAGCGATGTGTATTGGTATGCTTTACATTCTAGATTTGTGTCAAAGGCGTATAATACTCACTTTGTCAGACTTAAGAACAAATCGGACTTACGAACACACTTCTGGAGCGGAACTCGTTAGTAGTAGAGGACTACCTGTATTAGAGATGATTACAGAATGCAATTTTAAGTGTGTAATGTAATCGGTTTAACGATCACTGACATAAGACATCTAAATTAAAAGTAAATCAGGTTTTTTTTTTTAACAGCACCACACACACAGACAGACACACAAAGGAACAAAACACTACACTGTTTAAATCAATTCAACATTTTAATGGGCACAGAAAGGTTGTGAGAGAACACTTTTTAATGTTTTACACGGTTGTGGAAGCTGAAAAGGACGCCCTCATGCTCATCTGAAACATCATCATCATAATCATCCAGACAGTTTCACAATTTAAATTACAGGCGACAAAAAAAAGAGATTGTTTTTAACAGAAATCAACATTGCTGTAAAAACGTCAACGGTGTTGGTGAACAAACGGATAAAAAGAGAACATGAAGAGGACAAGAAGTCAGACTTGGCAGTTGGCGTGACGTGGCACTGTGATATTTACCTGATATGACACTGGCACAGTGAGTATCCTCCTTAAACACTACTTTCTCTCTCAATTACACACACACACACACACACACACCTTAATAGGTGACTCAAGGATACGCATATGATTAAATTCCTTATCAAGTCAAGGAACTAAAAAAACAACCCAAAAAATCCAGCACTTTTTATATCCCATGTATTTAAAGAAAGCAGCACTTTGGGAAGTCGCTTTTGTATAATATTCCTTTTACGTGTTACAATCCAAAAACCACCGTGATGTCAGTGAATATGGAAACCTGTCAGTAGGGACAAAGTGGGAAGGTTTGTAATCAATAATAGTAATATATAAAAAAAAAAGGAAAAAAAAAAAAAGATTCAAGCACTAGAGATACAGACAGCCGCAATGCCTTGAATACGCGTCTACAATACAGATTAACGGCTGCAGACGTGGTGGATCCAAGGTGCCAGGTTGATGATTGACGTTTCGCCAACCAAGCCCCGCCACCCTTTCAGAATTCAGTCCTCTTGTATATTTCTTTGTTTCTGCACTAAGAGGCGTGTCAGTCACAGAGACGAGGTCACTTTTTGTTTGTTTTGCCTTTAGTGCTTAAAGCAGGCGTCGGGTTCAAGTTCAACTTCAGTCTCGAAATCCCTTTAAAAAATTTCTTGAATACTTAAACAGGACTGTGTGTAATAATGTCAGGCCATGGTCTCCTGTAAAGACTTCTCTTTTTTTTGAGAATTGGCCTCGTTTGTGTTTAACGGACTCGTTTATCCAAGAAACGGAATCCAATTCAAGCACACGACAGACAGACAGGTTGGTGATTGACCGAAAGCCTCGCAAGCGGACAGATCTTGTACTCCTGGAACAAGCGGACGTGTATATATTGTTTCCAGGATACATTTATGTATAGTTATTTATTTGAAATATTCAAAAACAGACAAACAAGGATAACGTAAAGAATGTAGCTACAACTGTTTTAGGATTAACTGCCGTGCCACGAAACACAGCGAACCTCGAGATACGGATTGATTTCGTTCTGGAGACGTTAGATCATATTACGATATAAATTCTCCCAAAAGAAATAACGCAAATGCAGATAATCCACTCCAGCCATGCAGAAAATACTAAAATCACATAGTTTTAGAACGCAACATTGGTATCGTGGGTCGACACTTTAGGAACAGCTTTTATTGAGGTAAAAAAAAAAAATAAAATCATAAAACTTCATAAAAGTTCCAAGTTTTAAATGGCTATTGGTAAGTTGGACATACGCGCCACCTAGTCGGCGTTTAGTTCGTTTGTTTGTTCGTATGCTAATGCAATGCTTTTGCTAAATTTTAATTGATTACGCGAAAAATTTATAAGGGAGGGTGTTAGTAAACCGAGTTCCACTGTAAATACATATCTTTTTTTGCATGTCAATTACAGCTCACACCCCCTCCGTTAAAAGAGGGAGGGAGGAAGAGAAAGAAAATAACAAAAACAAAAAAAGACAAAACATTCTAACACACTCCTCCAGACATTACAGAGCAAACTTATCCAACTTTAATCTACTCAACTCATCGTGCCTTAAGAATGATCTTTTTTAAACTATTTAAGCTCCTTAAGAAAACAAAAACAAACAAAAAACATTTTCTCCCAAACGCTAGAAAGTCAAAATCTAGTCTGTGAGCACAAGAAATAAATAAAAGCAGGAGAACAAAAAAAAAAAAACACAGCTTATTGAGCAAACTGTCGAAAGCTAATTATCTGACACGGTTAAAGGAAATCGATTCGCTAAGTGTAAAGGTCCAGGCCAAAGGCTTGAGGATGGATTTAGTGATTTTTTTTTTTTTTTTGAGATTTAGTGTTTAGACTGTTAATCGAACACGAGCCTAAAACAATCTTAGACAGCGAGATCTAAATACGCATGGTTGCTCGTTGTGAAAAAGTTAAATACAAAAAAAAAAAATAATTATAATAATAATAAGAAAAAAAAAAAAAAAAAAAATCACAGCCTTGTTCATTAAAAAGTAAAAAAAAAAAAGAAAGAAAACAAGACATAAGACTTGATGGTTCAGAGAAACAAGAAATCGTGGTGCTGATTGTTTATGAAGCCAATCTGACATTGAAGAGGAAAACAACAAACAAAAACAAAACAACAACATTAAAATCGTCTACATAAAGTGGTTCGTTCAGGCACCTGTAGGTCGGTTCAACAGGAGGCGAGAGCAACGAGGAAAACTTGCATATCTCAAGCTCTGGAGTCGAAACACCATTGCACATCTTCAGAGCAACACACACATACACGTGCACACACATACACACCAGACTAGCGTTCGTGTCCATGCTAATCCTCCTCCTTATCCATTCCTAAAGCTACGATGCATCTAGACATGTGCTGACGTTAAACACGAAAAACGTCACCTCTTTATATATATATATTTATTTATATATGTAACACTAAGTTTTTTTCAAATAAAATAAATTACTCATATGACAAGGAACGCTAAACCGCAGAGTGTCCGCAAACTTTTGAACTGCTCAACAATACTGTGCACCGTTTCATTAGATATCCATTTTGCATACAAGACGATCGGCACATGCCTAGACGCAGCCGCTCGGAAAGAAGAAGAAAGAAAAAAAAACTTGGCGTATAGAATAATTTCTCTATCTTTGTATAAAACAGAGCCGTAAAAACTGAAATAAGTGCTTTGAAGAAAATATCAGGTAAGCAAAAAATAAACAACTAATTTAATTATTTTATTTATTGATTTATTTAAAATCTATTTTCAGTAAATATTTTTCATTTATACTACAATTAATCTACAATAATCTTAAAAAACAACAAATTAATAAAATCCAAAACATGACCGCAGGTGTTTAAATGACGTGATGTGATTTTAAGACGCTTAAACCGATTAAATGTCGTGCTTATCGTAACAAGTTGATCATGTGACTGAAGTAAAAACTTCCGCACTGTTAATGAAGGAGAAAAAACTAAACAAAACATAAAATAAATAAAAAATAAACCGCCATCCAAACCTGACTGAAACGCCCGCGATGATTTATCAAGTACTGAAAATATAAACAAGCTACATTTTCTCTCGGCGAGTTTATGTTCCTGGCGCAAAACAAAAAAAAATAATCGAATCCAGACAGAGAGACGGAGGACGTGCCGACGACTCCCCGCTAAAGTTGCATATAACGAGGCGCAGGAGGAGAATCTGACAGTCCGTGGCGGACTCAGGTTGGAGCGGTAACGGGTCACCTTTTAAAGAAGCAGTTTGTCACTTTCTGATGACATAATGTCTCAGCCAAACAAAAGCCAAAAGAAAGGGAAAATAAAAAATAAAAAAATAAAACGTAGTTCTGCCGCGGAAACGCAGTCTGTTCTGGACATCGAGAAAGGCAGATGTGACGTCATATTTTAGTCATGTTTAAAATTGTTCTTAAGTAATCTCTTCCCAAACTTAAATGATGTTTGCTGATTTTCTTTGCCGGTTTTTAGTTAGACAAAATAATAATCATTGCTGGGTCATTGTGAAACCAAACTAAACCAGATGGAAAGCAACCCTACGGTATCATTGTCACTCCGATTTAAATTAGAAGAACAGACGGGAAAAAAAAAAAAAAAAAAAAAACGTGACAAACTGCATCTCTAAAAAAAGATACAACACGCACGCTACATTTTAAGCCACAGAGCGGAGTAACACGTTCTGACGCGAGCCAGGAACGTTTTCCACCAAATGCACCACGTGAAAGGGAAAGAAAAATAAATTCCGGTTTGTAATGGCTTTCCCGATTCTACCTGAGTAAAGAGTTAATTATTCTCGAATGCACAACAGCCCAAAGCCATTCGAAAGCAGGAGTTAGTAACTCGTCTTTCAGATAGATGTAGTCATCCTTAAACCAGTACAATTACATAAAGTGCGATTACTCACGACGAGCCAAACACCTTTGCTTGGTTAAACGAGAAAGAAAGAAGAAGAAAAAAGAAACAACAAGGTAGGTCGATTATATTATTATTTAAACAAAGTCTACGAAAGACAGAGAGGTTATCTATACTCCGGCCCGATCTTTGGTCTGTCTGGGCAAAAAGAAAAAATTTAAAGAAAGGGACCGTGATATCTCGGCACAGTGTACCGTCTGAGAGTTCTGAAGAAAGGTCTTGCTCGTGAAATGTCACAGTAGATGATGCTGAGGCTTTAACGCAACCCTGCTGATTACGGGTTACGAGCCTGAACGTTAGTTAGCTCTCAAGACAGAAATGTGCAAAGAAACAAACGTTAAGGTTCGGGTCACGATGGGAGAAAAGACCACCGAGTATACGGCTTTGTCCGGTCAAAAAATGGGGTGTAACCAAGTCATTTCGATTTATTCGAACGCTGTAAACGTCCAGCTTGTTCGTTCGACTAGTTTTTCCACGTCCAAACTCTTCCGCTCGCTGTAAGCCGCGCTCCATTTCTGTTTTTCCTCAGCGCTGTTGTGTATTTCAAGTAATGTATCGCCGAGAAACCCAACTCGCATAAAGGAACGAGACCCTTCTTTGCTGGGAATTATTAATAATACTGAGAAACCTAAAAAAAAAAAAAAAAAAAAAAACATTTTAAAAAGCAGTCCTAGAACAATCCTGCTGGAAAAAAAAAAAAAAAGATTTCATATCAGGCTTGTCTTGCTCAAACGTTAAAAAAAAGGTCTGGTCAAGAAGATAAAATTAAGACTAATCCATTTATCTTCTTCTTCTGCTCTACTGAGCCTTAAACATTGCCCTCATGGACTGTTTATGTGCATCGCATGGAAGAAAAAAACAAAACAAAACAAAAAAACGTCTCAAACAAGCAAGCATGAGTGAGTAATTTCACTACAAGATGCTTGTAGTTGTTTCCCGGGAAGCTCGCTTTCCCCCGCAGCCGATCCACGCAAAACACATTCCCGCTCGCTTTAACCGGTTTTGGCGTAGCAGTTGTGCGCAACGTCTCTGTAGAGCAGTCCCAAACCCACAGAAGTCCAAAGATTTAGCAAGTCTCTTCATCACCATTATTCACACTTCTCACAAGTCTTTTTCAGTTCTGGTTCGTGATCCTGGATCAGATCTGACTGTAGCACCCAAGGTGGAGCAGATGTAGTACTGGTACTCAGCACCTTTAATGATCAGGTCTGTCCATGGCCTCTTCGTAGTACATTACATTTTCTGGATCTAGAAGAAAGGGGGGTGGGGGGTGGGGGATAAAAGATTATTATAATAAAACACATTAATGCTTTGATTTCTTTCATTCATTCAGTCAGAGATCTTAATCCTGAGAAGACTTGGGAAAGCATCCATGATGGAATGCCAATTAGTCACAGTCACCTCAGAGTTATTTACACTGGATCACTTTTTTTTTTCCAACATCAAAGATCAATTATACTCGCTTTTAACTTTTAACACACAAACAAAAAAACTATCAAATGCTATTGCTGTTAGCATGATGCTAATGATGTTGCTATCAACATCGTTAGCATAACACCATCATGTTTGGTGTGTTGTTAGCATGATGCTAACATGCTAAAATCATGCTAGCTACATGCTAATATTGTTAGAATCATGTTAAACATGTTAGCATTCTGCAACATGCTAATAACATGCTAATAATGCTGCATATTAATGATGCTAACAATATTAGCATGTTGCTAGCATGCTTGTAACATGTTTAGCATCATGCTAGCAACATGCTAAACATGATAGCATTATGCTAATATTGCTAATCATTTTAGCATCAGGCTAGCAACAGGCTAACATGATGGTGGGCTCACTTTAGTCAGGCAACCAATCAGGATCTCTCAGGATCATTGAGAGGCGGTTGAGCCATGCCCTAGCAACCATTTTAGAGCACCGTAGCAACCGATCCCGTAGACGGTCATTCTAAAAGGCCCAGAGGCCCGAGTTTTGCCATGGCAAGCACCACTCACGTTTTTTCTTTAGAAAATGTACCCGTCTATTTTCTCTATATAATCCCCGGCTACACTGATGCACTGTGTATCCCAGAGTTTTACTAGTGCTTGGATGTTATCAAGGTAGAAAGTTAGAAGGATATCATCGGACTGCCTGCTTCATGTCTGAAACGCTGGCTTCCCAGAAACCCCTTTAACGGCCCAAACATGTGGAAGATGATGTCTTAAACATTAAGCGGAGCGTCACTGCGTCCGCAAAAAAACACCAAAAAAAAAAACAAAAAAAAAAAAATCTGAAAAAAAAACAGACTAACATGTTGACTTGTGTTGTTTTGAGTTCTAACAATAATCAGGAAGGGCCTGAATTTTATAACAAGTTGCGTTTAATTCTTTTTAAATGAGTGAATATTTTTCAAGTTCACAACAATTTTGATTTTGGACGCAGCTTGTAAGTAAAACAAAAACAAAAATTCTAAACCATTGTACATTTTAGCCTGAGAGACAGAGATGTTTCTGCTCTAATATAGATCTACCAGATGTCGCTTTTAATCCAGATGTACCTAAAAGACGGGGCAAGCGTGCGCACAATGCTGCTCTCCTTTTCGCTGCTCCTGCAAGCGCACACGACGATTATAATCGATTATTATCCAGAATATATCCAACTAGCCATTGGGAAATAAAAAGCGTAATTTGTACATTTCCCTAAGGAGAAAAGGTACAGCTACTGTTTATGAAAGGCAAAAAAAAAAATAAACCCTCACCTTGCTTGTGAAGAATGAGAAGATAATCAAATGCTGCAAAACAAAACAAAAACAGTCAGTATACAAAGGAGATGTTTTATGTAAATGCTGCTCGCTTAAAAACCGGACACGCTTCAGTATCAGACCTTTACCTCTAGTGTGGTAAAAGACGGCAGCCTGGAGATCGGCCCATCCCCACCCCCGAGCTCCTGACCCACGCTTCTCTTTCACGCCGTGCACATGGGACAAACCCTCGGCACTCCTTGTAGAGTCTGAGTCCACATCCTGGTGAGAGGCGCCTGAACCTGTGGGCTTCTCTTTACACTCCTCCTGGTGGGCGATCTGAGTTTGTGGAGACTCTGGACCGGCGGTGGCGCGAGAAGCGAAACACGGTTTCATGGCCCCGTTAGTCCTTCTCTGAACGTCCTGAGGCGCCGGGAAAGAAACGACGGGCGAGGGATGGATGAACGGAACATCCTGAAACGTGACATCTGAAAGTTCGAACGGTGCGGCAGGACGAGAAACCGACATCCCTTCCGGGCCTGCGTTGGGCTCATTGATGAACGACAGGCCCCACTGGTTCTGAAAGATGTCCCCGAGAGCCTTCTGATTTGTCTGAGCAGCAAGGGGTTGCATATTTAAAGGTGTGTGCAGGTAAACAAAAAGACTCGATTCCCGTGGCTCCGGAGCAGATGAACAAGATGATGAACTGCAACCGTTATCCGTGCCGGACTCGACGTCCTCCTCTTCTTCACCCTGGTTCGAGGAGGAAGAAGGTGCGCCGCTAAGAGCAGCAGCGGAACTGAACGATGTTTCCACGGAGTAACACCCGTTAGCGTCTACAGATGCTAAGCTAGCAGACATGACAGTTTTTACAGCAGACATAGGAACGTGCAAGAGCTTTCCTGACGTCTCTGCGCCAAGCTGCGTCGCTTTGTTGAGGTTCTCCTTAACTTTGCTCGCATAACTAATCTTCGGGACGATCTTGGCGCTGCTGTTGTCCACTGGAAATGCGGGAGGAGGCTTGAATAAAGTCCACGAGTCCTCTTTCGAGTTCACCGAGGAGACAGGTTTGCTTTTACTGACCCGATCGTCAGTCTTTTTACCAACTAGACTAACGGAGGTCTTGCTGTCAGAGTTGCCTCGCTGCACCTCCCCCCTGGGGCCGGCGTCCTGAACGCTTGGCCTTTTGTGCACCTCCGGTTTAAGTAAAGTCCTGGTGCAGTTAGGACGAGAGTGAAGCATTTTCCCGGACACCTCCTGGTTTGACGGTTCTGAATCCTGCTTAGAAAAGGGCTTCGCCGCTTTCTCCTTGTCTCGACCCGTGTTCTCGGTGCCTTTCGCGCTGATGCGTCTCGCCCTTCTCTTCTTAGGAGTGGTGTAGCCGCTCTCCGAGCCGCTCCCGTCGTTCTCTGCGCCGGGCTTGCTCGAGTAACCGTTCGTAATGTAACCGGGACAGAGGACCGCCTCTCCGTTCAGAGACAACACCGTCTCCTTTTCATGCATGTTTTTAACCTTTAAAACAGAAGTCGATGTCGTCTGGTGATGATCCTCATCCATTTTGAGAGTTAGAAATTGTTACGAGTTGACCCTCCTCGTTTTGGGGGGGAACATCAGGGAACAAGTTGGTCTTATTCACAGTCAGGTTGAAACCGATTAGTAAACTTTGACCTGCAAGACAGAACACAAGCATGAGGAAAAAAAACGTTAGAAGGAATGATAGGAATGATTAACACACAGCACCGAGTATATCGTGAGTCAAACAAGACACACAAACACACACACACACAGATTTAGTAGGAAACTCAGGTGAACTTTGAAATCTTCCAAGGCCACCATGACTGAGCAAAACGTGACCAAGACCTGACTGACTGACTCAGTCACTCTGAGCCGAACAGCATCTACATAAATACGAGCTTCCTGGAAAAACCTAAACAATCATCACTCATAAACACAACTTATTACATTACAATAAAACTAATATTTTTCATATTTTAATTTTTCCAAATAATATTAATAAAGCTTTATTTTTTGGGTACATGTAGTTAAAATATATCGTCAGGAAGTTTAATAATAAACCTGCTTCTTTAAATAGTTGTTTAAAACTTAGACACGTTTTAAACTTACTATATTTATACACGATTAGGTCATGACACGTTCTGATTCCGGCTCTATCTCATATTCCAATCCTTTTGGTCACCTAGGGTACTACGTAGCGCGCGAGCTGTTCATTTAAACTGTACGAAGTGCACTTAAATAAGGGCGAGTCGTTGATTTGGGATTGAACCGCCGCAGGTGGTCCAGGCCCGATATGGAAGCTAGCTAACTCGCTGTACATCTGAAAAAGTAACATAAAACCCGAAGAAACGTTAAAAGCGTGTTAAAATGTACATTTTCGACTCACTTTCTTTAAAATAATACGCATTTTATTCGCTGTCTATTCAACTAAAACTATCAAACTATTCTCTTTAGCTGAGCTAGCTAATGTTTTTGCTTACGTTAGCTGAAATTCATCGAGATTTCAAATCACAAATGTTAACAAGTACTGACATGTGCAAGATTTAAAAAAAATTATATATCATATTTCCCCTCCATCAAATACTTTAACGGCGAAATTAAATTAAGCACAAATAAACTTTTTTGGCTTTATAATCTGGGACTTTTGGTTTTAACATGGCGGACAGGAAAATTGATCACGTCATGTTAAACTTCGCACCTTTATTCCGGATCAAACCTTGCCTCCTGTATAACGATTGGCTCATTCGAGATCACGCGCACAGGGAGTACACCAGCCGGTATTGCGATCCCGATTAAAGACGGAGTAGCTGACCAATGCCAGACAAGGAGGCGGGACTTGTCGGAATATAGGTAGGAGAAAAACTTGCTTTGAAAATTCCAGCTTTTAACGGTAGCTTTAACATACATGACGATTTGTTGTATTTTTAAATCCGTGTCATATATATTTACACGTTTACGAGATGTTTAAAGTGTCTAAAGATGCATTTAGTTCAAAATCCTCCGTCTGTAAATTAAGCTAATCTAGTGCTAGCTAGCCTGATGTCAGATCTACCTGGTGCTAATCATGCTAATCTCCCAGTTACCTCCAGTTTTCTCCTTCTGCGTTTCCGGCAGCTTGAGCTCACAGGACCGATGAACACCATTGTTCAGATGTCTCTCGGAGTGCCGTGTGATTTCCCCCGGTCCATGGCGCTGCAGCTGTGTGGTTGTGGCGCTTTTTTCCCCGCTGTCTGTGGTGCTGCTGCTCCTCCATTGAAACTCTGCGGGACTGAGCACGGGTTTAACTTAGCATGTCTCCCCCTGTCGGTCAAGCTCCGCTACTGCGAGCAAACGCTCCGCCCATGTGGAACACCAAAAGGGTCGTATCTCAGCACAAAGCAAGCTTCACCTTCTGTAGTCCAAATAAGGACTGAGGAGGCCAGTGGTGATTACCGTAATCTAAATAAAAGATCACCCAAAATTGGGAAAAACCTCAATTAGCCTGATCTGCATGAGTACACTGAGGGAGTCTATGCATATATATATATATATATATATATATATATATATATATATATATAAACACATACATACAAGGATATATACAGTATGTATGTGTTTGGGTGTTTGCGCAGGTCACAGGCGTGTCACAGGCGTGTTCCTCACTAAATGTAACAGTAACTTCTATTATGTCATTCTTTAAGCGTGTCACAGCCACTGTAACTCTAGTGAAATCAGTTACATCATCGAGCTCATGGAGATTAGGTTTGTTTATTATAGCATCATCTGTAATATAAAGGGTCTATATATATATATATATATATATATATATATATATATATATATATATATAGTCAAAGATAACATAATTGAACACAAAATGCAGTTTTTAAATGAAGGTTTACGTTATTAAGGGAGAAAAAAAACTCCAAATCTACATGGCCCTGTGTGAAAAAGTGATTGCTCCCCTTGTTAAAAAAATAACTTAACTGTGGTTTATCACACCTGAGTTCAATTTTTGTAGTCACCCCCAGGCCTGATTACTGCCACACCTGTTTCAATCAAGAAATCACTTAAATAGGAGCTACCTGACACAGAGAAGTAGACCAAAAGCACCTCAAAAGCTAGACATCATGCCAAGATCCAAAGAAATTCAGGAACAAATGAGAACAAAAGTAATTAAGATCTCTCAGTCTGGTAAAGGTTATAAAGCCATTTCTTAAGCTTTGGGACTCCAGCGAACCACAGTGAGAGCCATTATCCACAAATGGCAAAAACATGGAACAGTGGTGAACCTTCCCAGGAGTGGCCGGCCGACCAAAATTACCCCAAGAGCGCAGAGACAACTCATCCGAGAGGCCACAAAAGACCCCAGGACAACATCTAAAGAACTGCAGGCCTCACTTGCCTCAATTAAGGTCAGTGTTCACGACTCCACCATAAGAAAGAGACTGGGCAAAAACGGCCTGCATGGCAGATTTCCAAGGCGCAAACCACTTTTAAGCAAAAAGAACATTTAAGGCTCGTCTCAATTTTGCTAAAAAACTTCTCAATGATTGCCAAGACTTTGGGAAAATACCTTGTGGACCGACGAGACAAAAGTTGAACTTTTTGGAAGGTGCGTGTCCCGTTACATCTGGCGTAAAAGTAACAGCATTTCAGAAAAAGAACATCATACCAACAGTAAAATATGGTGGTGGTAGTGTGATGGTCTGGGGTTGTTTTGCTGCTTCAGGACCTGGAAGGCTTGCTGTGATAGATGGAACCATGAATTCTACTGTCTACCAAAAAATCCTGAAGGAGAATGTCCGGCCATCTGTTCGTCAACTCAAGCTGAAGCGATCTTGGGTGCTGCAGCAGGACAATGACCCAAAACACACCAGCAAATCCACCTCTGAATGGCTGAGAAAAAAAAAATGAAGACTTTGGAGTGGCCTAGTCAAAGTCCTGACCTGAATCCTATTGAGATGTTGTGGCATGACCTTAAAAAGGCGGTCCATGCTAGAAAACCCTCAAATAAAGCTGAATTACAACAATTCTGCAAAGATGAGTGGGCCAAAATTCCTCCAGAGCGCTGTAAAAGACTCGTTGCAAGTTATCGCAAACGCTTGATTGCAGTTATTGCTGCTAAGGGTGGCCCAACCAGTTATTAGGTTCAGGGGGCAATTACTTTTTCACACAGGGCCATGTAGGTTTGGATTTTTATTCTCTCTAAATAATAAAAACCATCATTTAAAAACTGCATTTTGTGTTTACTTGTTATCTTTGACTAATAGTTAAATGTGTTTAATGATCAGAAACATTTTGTGTGACAAAGAATAAGAAATCAGGGAGGGGGCAAATAGTTTTTCACACCACTGTGTATATATATATATATATAATACCGTGATAAAAAACAATATCACAAAATCTAATAGTTAATGTCTCATTTTATAACTGATTATATTTACAACAAGCAACTCTTCTTCTATGCAGTTTAACAGTAAGAAATGCTTACTAAGAAACATAATGGACATATTCTCTGTTTAGAATTTTTTGGGGGGTTTAAAACTACAGTATATTTTAACTATTAACATTTTTGACCCTCTAAGATTTTTGCATGTACAGCAAATAAGGCACGTCTGTTAAGGTACAAAGTGAATACAACCGAGATACTGTATATAAAAGCGACTAGTATAAAAAAAAAAGTATTATGAAGCTGAAGTTTAATCTATGTAACTTTGTGCGAGGTGCATAAAAACCACATCTCCATTCTTCAACCCGCTCTCCTGTATCTGGGATAAAAAGGTGCCATTTTTATTTGCGAAATCTCTTGCCTTTTTTTTTTTTTTAACTTGTTAACTTGTTTCTTCTTCAAATATTACAATGAGCTCTAGTTACATAACTAAGTACACCATACAGAACTGTCCAGAAATGTTTGTAAAGAATTAAAAAGATTGCATTGTAACATATTGATTTTGTAAATCTTGTCATGTTATTTGAATAGTTTTAACTAAATAAATTTTTAATAAATGTTGAACAATTCAGCCATTAAAATGATTATACGAGGGTGGGTTAAAAATGATCCGTACTCTGGCTATGGAATTTATCTTATTAATGAACTTTTAGAAAAGACAAATCATCAAGACGACATACATTTTTTTTTACTTAATCTCCTTGCTTTTCAATGTAATTTGTCTGTCTGTCGACATGCTTTCGTATTTAAAATTTCGGTTTCAGTGTAAGCTGCGAGCCACGATTGCACCGCTGTCTTCACTTTTTCATCAAAAGTGAATCTTCATCCTCATAGGGCTGCTTTTCACCTGTTTGGTCTTCTAAAGTCCGATGGAGCGAGATCAGGACTATAGGGAGGGCGCCTTAACCCCTGTAAAAAAACTTGTCAACAGTATTCAGACGTACAACGTCTTGCGAGATCGCAACACCCTCAGATATCAGTCCTCTGCTTTTAATCCGAAGCGTCTGACTGAAACGAGCACTGGTAATTGTTGAGCCTTTTCCCTGATGGTGTTCCAATACTTCTGGCCCTTGAGAATCTCCAGAAAACAGTAAGCCTTGATAAATTTCCCAGCTGATGGTTAACTTTTGAACTTTTTCTCAGTCGGCGATTGAGGATGTTTTTCTGTTCTGTACTTTTATAAGACAGTATTTGCGGATAATTTTTGACTCACCCTTGTACATTTATTGTGATTCTTAGAGGTCAAATATTAGCAGAATTCAGCTTTAATTAAAAAAAAAAAAGTCTGATGATTAGTGGAAAGTTCAGAAATCTCTCTACTCTCGTTATTATTGTACACATTAATAATTGTTTGTGCTGATACAAATCTCATGTTATGGAGGTTGACTTCATTTTTTTTGGAGTGTACCATGAATTTACGGAATTCAAGACTTCAATAAAGACATGGCATTAATCATGTCCATGTCCATGTCCAAGGGATTACAGGTTCACCTCCCAGAGCATGTTCAATACTGCACCACTAGAGGGCACTTTATCTCCAAATATCAAGATTATCAAAAATTTCAAACACTATACACTAGTTATTTAATATAAAAACAAATTAAAGACGAGTATTAAAAGTACAGCTTTATGGGGCTTCAAATATCAGTAGACATGAAAGCGTAACAATTTACTAGTGCAGTAACTCCATGAATTTCTTCTTGAAGTCAAAACCCTCCTGAGACCCGGACTCCACTGTTGTGTACATTGCAATTGCTCCTGGATGTTTATTTTTATTTATAGCTGATATAACTGTAAGTTTAATGCTTAAACGTTACATAAACATCTACTTACACAAGCCTTCGCTGTATCGAAATTACAGTCCACATCAGTGGAGCGCCTACTGTAGGATACGGCAATGCTTTGAAGAACTATTTCATAAACACGTCACGAGTCTTTACATTCCACCTACATCCAAGAGCAAGTGTCGGACAAGTTATGACACTTTTTTGTAGCAGCTTCTTTAAGCATGCAAGCAACTCTGGGACATAAATCACTGGAGGGAAGCGATGGTTAATGGGTCTGTACAAGTGTGTCTTGTTCTATACCCAAAGTCTTCTATAGTGTAAAGTCAGGACTCACGCCAGGGCCCGCAGTGTTCAGAGGTGAAATCAGGAGTCTTCTGCTTGAGGGTGTTTACTGAGGTTATCCGCTGATTTTCATGGATCAGTCATTCCACTCGCTGAATGTTCCTGGGAAAGACTGCAGTCGTCTCTGAGCCACCTCACCCGGATCGTACGGCTTCCTTTGAAACGTTTACATCAATCAAAAAAGAGTCTCATCACCGTACTGTGCTTGAAGTCTTCTGTAAATGTCAATAACTTTTATGTCCTCATTCACCAGAAATGTCTTCCTGGTCCCGGTTTGACTTAAACGGTCCTTTTTAAAAAATAGTTCTAGTGGCAAAATTCAGGTTAAAGCGAAAGCATTTTAAAACAATCACAGTTCACTAAAGGAATGGCGGAAACACAACTATAACGTTAACTGTTTGCTCTTTCAAGCCAGATCATCAGTGAAAAATATTTTTTAAGCTCAAAAGGCTTCAAACTTTAAAGATTCTACAGTAACTAGGTTTTGCTTTTAGATCGGACTAGGAATCACGTAGCGTGAGGCCGCCCTTTATAATGTTATAGCAAAATGCACAAATCATTTTTTTCCTGTTTTTTGACACAAAGTAAAACAGAAAAAAACAACCTGTCTGTCAAAAAACAGCTTGTCTCTATCCTGTTTAAAAAAACAACACTGCTGCCAACAATATAAAGCATCATATAATACACAGTATACAATCAAATGTGACGTCTTGTGGTGAACAAGTTAATACATCTGTGAGCTCTGGAGGAACATGATGCAAAACAACAAAAAAAAAAACATTATCAGTTTTAACACATTTTAATTGGTTAATGATTGATCATTAACATCTCCAGTCCTACTAGTCATTAACTGCTATACACCGCGTTCCAAATTATTATGGATGTAAGTGTCATAAACATTAAATGTTTAGTTTTTAAATTAAACTCATGGATGGTATTGCGTCTCAGGGCTCTTTGGATCACTGAAATAAATCTCAGACACCTGTGATAATTAGTTTGGCAGATGAGCCCAATTAAAGGAAAAGTACTGAAGAAGGTTGTTCCACATTATTAAGCAGGCCACAGGTTTCAAGCAAAATGGGAAAGAAAAACGATCTCTCTGCTGCCGAAAAGCATCAAATATTCCAATGCCCTGGACGAGGTATAAAAACATTAGATATTTCATGAAAACTTAAGCGTGAAGACATTTGTGGCTGATTTAGAGCACAGACAGGTTCCTGCAGATGAAGGCAGAAACGGGTATTTGAAGCTGCTGGTGCCTCTGGAGTCCCGTGAACCTCAAGGTGTAGGATCCTTAAAAGGCTTGCAGTTGTGCATAAACCTACTATTCCGCCACTCCCTAATCAATGCTCACAAGCAGAAACGGTTGCAGTGGGCTCTGGCATACATGAAGACAAGTTTTTCAACAGTCTTGTTTACTGATGAGTGTCATGCAACCCTGGATGGTCCAGATGGATGGAGTAGTGGATGGTTGGTGGATGGCCACCATGTCCCAACAAGGCTGCGACGTCAACAAGGAGGTGGTGGGGTCATGTTTTGGGCCGGAATCATGGTAAAAGAGCTGGTAGGCCCCATTTAAAACCTTTGGAGCATCCTCAAGCAAAAGATCAAAGAACAGCAGCTCTGGGAGGCTATAATGACATCCTGCAAGAAATTCTAGCAGAAACTGTCCAAAAACTCACAAGTTTAATGGATGCAAGAATTGTGAAGGTGATATTAAAGAAGGAGTCCTATGTTAAGATGTAACATGCCCTGTAAGGATGTTTCTGATTGAAATAGCTTTTAATTTCAGTTAATATGACCTCCATTTTCAGTTCTTTACAACTTATAAAATGTTTTAACTCTGTTGTGCATAATAATTCGGAACAGTGCATTTTCAGTTTTTTATTTTTTAAATAAATATTATCATTAGGAGGTTTGTTCAATAAAATTCAAATTATACCCTAATGGTTGATGACTTGAAAATTATACTGACTGTCATTTCCATTGACTAATTATGAAAATCAGAGAAAGATATCATTTGCGTAATAATTTGGAATTCTGTTTCCTGTGTAATGCACTGCATAGCGTCTATGGGAGTCATGTGACAAAAGAACGAACGATTCTGACCAGAAGATATGCGAGGTGAGCTGCTCATTCTGTTCATCATACTGTAATATGACCTTTGCTGCACTGTAATATTTTTTATTACTGGAACTATAGCCAAAATTTGTATATGTAGATGTGTTAGGGGTCTGTTTATTGAAAATGTAATATTTTATTTTATTTCTGATCAAAAGAACGAAATGAACGAAATGTTCATGATCATGATCTAAACTTCCCATCACTGAGTAGATCATGTGGTTTACTGCGTGTTTTATGTGCTAACTTCACGTACCTTTCACATGATGTCACGTCGAGTTCACACATGCAGTTTCAGGTCATAACATGCACCCTGACATGATCAAATAGCTTGCACATAATCACATGTACTGTACAGCATGTGACATGCACACTCAGCGCTCTAACAGGATGAAGTAATTTAAACAGTAAAAGTAAATAATTAGCCAGTGAAACGCCACAAACTAATTTTAATTTCGGAATGAAATGACGGTGATGGATGAAGACGTTTTCTGAAGCCCCTATCATTACGCCAATAAACATCTCTAAACTGCAGCAGCGCTGGTATTCGGCCATGCCCTTCGGTGCTGCAATAGACAGTCGATATCTTAACAACCATTAATAGCACACTGTCGATGAGAAGCCCTGCAGCCTTTTAGCCTGTAAATTTCACATTTTACAAACTATTTACTCCCCTCGTTGGCTGGGTGATGGGTTCGATGAGGCTTTATGGATTTAAGGCGACAGTTTCGATGTGTAAGAATTTTTGCAGCTCTGCAATTCATCATATTGAATGTGTGTGCAATGTCAGTGTGACACAGCTGCTGCAGTTTATGATATATTTATTTCCAATGAATAAATGAATTCAGTTTCAACTAGAGTCAAATAAGTTACCTCAACCTATCGAAAACATAAGACTATATATTTTTAATTTTATTTATTATATATATATATATATATATATATATATATATATATATATATATATATATATATATATTCCATTTATTACAAATATAACTTGTAAACATATCAACATGTACAAGCTCGTAAACAGTTGCTACGTCTAGGTATCTCGGTGGTACGTTGTTTAAGAATACAGTATTAGCGGGAGTATTTTTTGCTCCTGGTGATGGCGCTGTTACTATTTTCAGTAAGCTTTTTGTCTAGTCCAGTCCCTGTTCCTGCACAGTTGTTGACCTACTGTATGAGTCATTCTAATATAAAAAACATCCAACTTAAGGCATGAATCAGTGAGAAACAGGCCCAGATGATGACAGATGATCAGGTCGGTATGATTAGTATACTGATGATGCTGAATGCCGAGCGGTTGGAACGGACGAGAGAGGAAATGAGGTCGCTGCTGAGGTTGTTACATAAACAACTCGTTTTTAAACTGTATCTTAAATCAGCCTGTCACACATTTATTTGTATTACTTTAATTGAATCATTATCATTTAATTTATTGTAATATGAAGAAATGGGGGGGGGGGGGCTTTTGCACAGTACTGTAGTTACACTTAATGTTGTGGAATGTCGGCAAAACAGCTTATTTTCTCGCAGCTGTAATCCCTCACCACAACCTCTTTTATTCCCCGAAAAGAAAATTGATGAACACTTTCCGATCACTTGGAATCCCTTAATGGCTTCAATTAAATCATATAACAAAAGCCTTTGTGTTTTAACTCTGACCCAATATCAGTAGTTACAGTAATTTCCAGTGATTTTTACAGTAATTGGGCCTCTGGTGTGTTTACGGTTGAGTCATCCATCACGGGCTGCTCATCACTCTCTCTCGCTCTTGACTGGAGAGAGTAAGAGATGTGTTGTGTCTACTGACTCAGACAGGGTGGTTCTGTTCAACTGTATGTGAAGTGTCAGGTGTGTGTGTGTGTGTGAGTATTACAGCATTACAGCATGTTGTGTCAGAAAACACACAGCTCCTGAAACCATACAGTCTCCGGTGTCTGGTTTTAATTTTAATTATTGTGACTGAGTCCTATTTTCAAATAACTAAATCAATAATAATAATAATAATAATAATAATAATAATAATAATAAAATCAAAGTTTGATCTAAAACACGTGTAACCCAGAGTCAATCTGTTATCTATTTAAAATCTAAATGACCTCACTGTTAGTTTTTTTTTCCTATTGGAAAAATGACTCAAGGCAATCTGTCTCTGGCAGGAGGATATGTTTTATTGAGGTGTGAAAATTCCACTCGAAAAGCCAAAAACATATATTAACATACCTTTGCCAAAGCCAAGCTTAGCGAACCGGACTCTACTTACTCATTACTCTAACTACCCCCTAGGAAACGCATATCTATAACTTTGGACACAAACCTCTAATAACAACGCAAGAGGCAACCGCTCATTATGCGAGCCCGAGCTGGAGATTTACAAATCTCAGGAAAGTGTCGTGGGGCAGGTTCCCCTCCTCATGAAAATGGTTATTCCTTCAAGGGCGTCGCAGGACGCTCAGTAAAGTAGGCCTTGATTTATTCTTGGCGGCTGATAATTACTAGTGTCTCGTCATCTGTCAGAAGGAACGGACTTCTCTGGTCTCAGGCACAGATTTCGTGTTCTCAATAGGAGGCAATAAAATCTGACATGGGACACTAATAAATCATCATCTGGTCCAGGGGCATGGTTCAACAGCTCTGTGCTCGGACCACTGACTCAGAATGATCTAACAGAATAGCAAAAAATACTAAAATCTCATGTGTATTTGAGTGCTGTTTAACTTTTGAAGCACAGTAGTTCCAGATTTGGCCTTATAAAATTACAGATACTGCCTATAATACAAGATGCACAAACAACATGGGCAAAGTAGGTTATTCAATCATTCAAAACCGGTGCTAAACCTGGACTCATCTAGGTGAAAAAGTGAATTTTTAGACAGGATCATATAACAGCATTTTTTATAATTCCTAATGGTTCTTACTGTATCTCCCGATCCATGCTTCATTTTTTGTTAATATGCATTTATATTTATATTTTTCTCAGTTAAAAAGCAACACATTTGCTAAGTACAATTCTATGCCCTTTTACTGTATGTAGTGTCCGTAACTTTTGTTTTTGTAATCTCTTAGTGATGTTAATTGGCATTCAGATG
This sequence comes from Clarias gariepinus, assembly GCF_024256425.1. Taxonomy (NCBI): domain Eukaryota; kingdom Metazoa; phylum Chordata; class Actinopteri; order Siluriformes; family Clariidae; genus Clarias; species Clarias gariepinus. Next base: position 4,679,795 of record NC_071116.1, on the reverse strand, counting down.
AAACTTGGCCAATTTAGATATCACATAAGAAGACACAAACCTGAAAAAGTGTGTTATTCTAAAATGCAAAATTGTTATGATATTGCAACATGAATTTGACATGGTTACGGACACTACAGATTTTTTGCATTTTAAGCTTTTAACAAAAAACTATCAATACTCATGTAGAAATATGAATAATTTGCAAATGAAATGATCATTGTTTGACAGTATAATGCTAAATCTTGCTTGGGGAAGATATAAAATCATCTCTCCAAAACAACAGAAATTACTGTAGCAAATTTTTGGGGAAACAAAATAGTGGTCACTTCCATGTTGCGTAAACTTTAGAAGTAGCTTCTTTGGCTACACAAATTTTCTGTATTATATGTATACCATAAAAAAATTTAATTCAGTACCAAATCACGTGACGTCCCAGAAAATGCAAATGTGCACGCATTTCTAGGACAAAAATTTTTGACACATTTTCCCATTATGCATTAATGCCTCTTTATACCACAACACTGTAGAATTCTTAATGCAGAAGGCGTTGATTCATTCATCATGTGGCTGCTCCATAGGAGGCTAACAAACATGTGCTTAGTTATTGATTATTCATATGAAGTTTTCTTTAAGGAGATTTCAGTATCATCTCCTTTTCCAAATCACTAGACGTACACGGGTTAGAAATAGGAACGCACAACATGAATGCAAACATTCATACATCCCATTTGTAGTGCATTTTCCTATTCACATTGAACTTGCATAAACATTAATATTACGGTGCACCTCAAACCTACAGTAAGAACCCCTTTCAGCACTGTACACTTAACCCCTAATGGGGGCTATTGCTGACTAACAATGCATCTAACTAAAAAGGGTCGAAACATTCACATCGTTAGCTCTTTAACGGCTGGCGTCACTTAGCCGCAGCAGCCACCATAAAAGAAAAGAAAAGGAAGAAAGCCGTGTTCAGGCACGACCTCTTTTTAGTTTAGTGTCAGGGCAATGGCCATGGCCCGTCCTAGCGCTAACTACTGGTCTGGTCTTCTTGACTGATGAGAAACACCATCAGTAGTATACTCGTGTGAAAAAAAAAAAAGGCGAAACATGCAGACCTGACAGAGAACACTGAACTCTAAAAACATATCCGACATAACGCCTCGGAGACCATGATGGAAACATGATCAAACATGACACCGGGTGACTCGCACGGGGCATACGCTGGATGTGATGCACTTTGGCACTCAAAAAAGAAAAAAAAGTGCATTAAAAAGATCTCTCGTTTGACTACTGAAGCGAGGAGAATTTAGCCTGTTTTGACAAGCATCTTTTTTTTAACACACACAAAAAAAGAAACTACACAAACCATGGTGTAAAATGCCTGGTTGCCCGAGCAAGCAACTATTACATGTTATAATTGTAAAATATTTGCCCCTCTTTCCCCCAGCTTTGAAGTCCAGGTCCTTATCTTATGTGTGTCCTCAGGTGCTGCTGGGACTTGATTTATAGTAGCCTTACAAAGACACGCAAATTATACAGTCTATGAAGCCCTGCACCAGAAGAGCAAGGATCGCCACGCTGGAGACTCTGTGGACAAATCCGAAATAATGGGTCCTAACTGTTTTCTTCCTCCTTTCACACGGTGTGAGAGGACACGCACAAAATACTGCTTATCAGATAGATTTTCCACATGATGAGCCACAGAGTTGATGGAACTGATGATTCATCACTACACCAATGGGAAAAAAAAATATTGAATCTCATTCACAATTTCCCACGCTGATATTCCAGGTATTTAAAAATGCTTTAGGACTGCATGATTTGCGAAGGCTACTTCATGGTGATGGTGTTAAGACTGAAGTACGAAGCGTGAAAGAGGAAAGAATCACTTAAGAAGTAAACAAGCATTCAATGTAAAGAAAAGCTCCAAAAATCCACGATTAAACTGACAGTTTTGAAAGATTTAGTAAAAATTTGCGCTGCTGGTGTTGTTTCGATGTGTATTGTAATCAACAGCTTGCAAATGACTAACTGGAAAGACTTTTTTTTAGTCTGAGTCAAAGCCTTTCACTGAAAGGTTGAAAAACCAACGTTTAAGATCCAAAGTCTCAGAAAGGTTCAGAAAAAGGTGTGTCTGTTCAGCAAACTGATGCATTTGCCTGCAGGGAACTCGTAAACACTCTGCGCCATTCCTCATGGCTGACTGTACCATGTGACTCTAGGAGAAGGTGCTTTAAAAAGCAGCCGTACCTGTTGGGAGGAAGCAAAGGTGATCACACGGTGTCTGGTGGAGTCTTTGGATTGCACGGCGAAGCTGAAACGTCGGTACTGAACTCCACGGGCGAACTGGAGAACCGAGACGCATCTTGAGGTCGCAATCTTCCGCGATGACGAGTCGCAGCAGTTATACTGGCTCTGAGTTTTCAGAGGAGGAGTTGGAGTTGAGTCTGGAGGCTCGGGTAGATGATGACAACGGGCAGAAAGGCTCCTACATCGATAGCGCAAGCCCCAGGAGCAGCCTCAGCGAGGCCGAAGAGGGTCGGCCGAAGAAGCGCAGCAGGCCGGTGCGATCCAAGGCCCGTAGGGTGGCAGCCAATGTGAGAGAGAGGAAGCGGATTCTGGATTATAACCAGGCCTTCAATGCATTACGTGTGGCACTCCATCATGACCTGAGTGGCAAACGACTTTCCAAGATAGCCACGCTGCAACGTGCCATCAACCGCATCTCAGCGTTATCTGTGTTTCTAAACAACAACCCACCCAATGCAACCAGCAAAGCGTGCAACCACCGGGAATGCCACGGACAACCCGGACAAGTGTCCCAAACCCATTTGGAGCCCCAAGGCTATGTGTCCTGGGAGCAACCACTGGCGCACCAGATGCAGATGCACAGGCTGCCTTCGGAGCAGCAATCCTACATGGACCATTTGAGACACGTGGGATCAACCTGTCCGCTGTCACCACGCTATTCCTGCTACTCTCCCGATGTCCAGCTTTATGCCGCAGGTGGATCCTGTGGCAGTCCTGCAAGTGACAATTCTAGTCCTCCTCTATACGGGCGACTGGGTGACGGTTTGGGCTGCCAGGCTGGAGTTTGGGGATCTTGCTCCCAAAGCTATATGGATAACGAGGCAACTCAGACTCTACCGTTTTCCTGGCACATGGGTTATCTCCAGGAGACAGGTCCGCAACACTGCTACCCAATGCTATGACACCTTTTCTGGACAAGACTGTGATAAACTGAGATGAGGACACTGTGTAGGTGCAATCTCGATGCATAACGTAATCTGAGGCTTTGACACTGTACAATAAATCAATAAATATTTCTATTGTAATTAGAATACAGTTTAAAAAAGCCAGAGTTACGTGAATTAGGACTCGGTATGTCACAGTGCTACCTGTACAATCAAAGACCTCAAAAATGCACAACAGATGTAGACGTAAATAAAAGTGTTATTAAATGTAGTCATGTTGGAAATCCTCAGGAATAACTGATTGTATGAAAAGGAAGATATTCAGTGTTATTGTAAATATATTGATCTCTGCTTTCTAATAAAAATCATGCAAAATAAAGTAGATGGAGTTTTTTATTTGGTGTTATCATTATAATTATAATGAAAAAGCTTTAAGTGTTTTATTGCAAGAGCAAAAAAAAAAAAACCCATAAGAATCTAATTCCTTTAACTAATTTCTCTCAAGAGATGAGAGCTCTCCATGACTATTAAACCTCAGCAAAAAAAGAAAAGAAAATGAATGCACACCACAATCGATCGCAAATGAAATCCCATTTTAATTACCCATGCATTCTCTTTTCTTGCTTGTTCAGGCAAATACATCTTTTTACGAGATGTTTTTTTTTTTTTTTTTTAAGGGCAGCAAACAGAACAGCAGTCCAACCTGCTCCGATCACTAGTTTGTTCTGCCGAGTCTGCTGGGGGGGACTTCCTCTCTTGGTCTCTCTCTGCGTGTTAATGAAAGCAGACGACGTTAATGTCAGACCATTAGCTTTTGTTGACAGACAGATTTATGAACTCTCAGGAAGGAAGCAGGAAAATCCTCTGGCTGCCTGAGAAAACCCTTCTCCTGTAGCCTCCAGCTGGGCCGCACAGGCCAGTCCAAAGGAAGACCAAAAAACAAAACAAATAAAAACCCACCATGAACGAAGACTTTCATGGAACCACATGTGTAAAATGTTTGGATTTGGTGCGAGGACAGGAACTGAAGAGTTGAGAAGTATGTAGGAGGTACTGGCTTTGTTCTCATGGTTGTTGTTTTTCCTGAGGTTGCCATGAATCATGGAGGTCCCTGACTCAACCGAAGCGTGCTGAGTGACAAATGAAGGTGACGACATGTCTCCTCTTCCTTCCCACCGCTGGCTAACGGCCAGGACGACACAATCTAAGCACGCTACAGGTACCCTTCTACGAGATCCCTTTCTGCTGTTTAACAGACATTAATATGCTTCAAGATTTGTCTGTGTCATGTCTGCAACCACAACACACTTCACAACATTCACACTCTCGCATACAAACAACCCGATGACGGATATACCGCGATGACTTGAATAAGCCTGTGATTGTGAGTCAGTAATAACGCCTACCCCGGAGTCACCCCCGACTCCGTCCGCCCGACACGCCTCCATTACATCTTCTGTCTCCTGAGCTGGTAGAGATATACAAGCAAGAATGCGGGTGTCATGGGAACCCAAACGGTGAACAATGACTCATTTGGCTAATCCAGTTCATTGGCTCTCATCTCTCCACTGATCAACACTAATCACTCCATCCATCTGTTAGAGCGTGTATACAGAATTGAGATCTCAGATGTCTGAGAAACAAATGTTGAAAATGCTTTCATGTGTGTGATGGAAAATAAGGTTGAGCATCACACTCTCAGTTTGCTTGCCACTGTGCCATGAAGGTATGTTTATTTAAATATCCATCCAGCGTACTTTACACTGCCAAGGTGTAGTAAAAAGTGCCACTTTTCACTTATTCTCACTCACTGGGTCACGATGAGACTCGAGCCTGTCCCAGGAGACTTAGGGCACGAGACAGATTACTCCCTGGATGGAGTGCCAATCCATCAGACAATCACACATACACACAGTATACACACTACAGGCAACTTGGCGATGCCAATTAGACTAGTTGGCATGTCTTTGGACTGAGGGATGAAACCAACCACATGTAGGGAGAACATCTTGTAAACAAACTCCATGCACACAGACCTGAGGCAGGAATCGAACCCGGACCCTGGAGGTGCGAGGCCACAGTGCTAACCACTATCTTTAGAAATCGGAAAATCATTTAGAATAATTTAGAAAATCATCTAATTTCCAAACACAAATTAAACTTATATGAAGAACAGAGGCATGAGATCTAATACCCATCAGTGTAATATATCTAGTACTACCAAAATGTTCCTGTTGTGATAGCTAGGTTAATTTGCACTTTCCTTGGAGAAAAAGGTGCTTATTTACTAAAATCGAGGACTTTTTCTGCTTAAAATAAATGTAAGTTTCTACTTTTCTTTGCTTAAAAAAAAACATGAGGTTTTTACCATGAGTTCATTTAGACATGTCACTTTTCTGCAAAGAAATAATTATTAAACTTAACCTGCCCAGGCTACCTAGTGGAAGCCAATCTACACAGCAATGCAATAAACAATGATACGTGATGTAATGTCGAGACTACAATCTGACCCAGGGGTATTTTCATAAGCACTGACTTTTGCGGGTAGTCAGTTCAGTGGGTCGTTCCGTCACACATAAATCAACACGCGGCAGTGAAAACGGTGACTCCACAGACTGAATACGGTCAGAGAAAAAAAGTAACACGGCGCCGCGTCACAGTCGAGGTGTGAAATAAAAGACATTTATAGCGGAAAGTGGTTACGATTAATCACGGCCGGTTCTGTTCCTGCAAGTATGAACGGGTGTAGAAGTGGAACGTCGTCTAACCGCTCAAAGGTAATCTACAGGGCGTAAACTTGTAAACATAAGCTATCACATCCACTGTATAAACTGTCACGTCTCTATTATTATGTACAAACTATTTCCAAACATAACGTAAAAATAAATTAATACATTACATTAAAGAAGAATATTTGCATGTCTGTAAAGAGAGCAACAGACCAGTTTTCAGATGAAAAAAATCTAAACAAATAAAAAAAATTATTTGGGGGTGGATGTGGAGGGGGAATCCCCCTATCCTTCAAACTACGTGACGCCAGCCGACCGCATTTTTTCGAACTGCTGGCTCATGCACCGTTGGGGGCGGAGTAACACACTCGGAGGACAGCGCTAGCCGCTCCTTCCGCTTGTGCGAGCTCACAGACGCCCCTGATTGACTGTAGAGCCGTCATTAATGTAGGACACTATGTACCTCTCATCCCTCCGCTCTGAGAGAGCTCGGCCAATCAGCTCTCTCTAGACCTCCGGCTGCGAGAGGTTACAGCATCACCCAGGGATCGGAGGCCGTCGAGCACAGCTTTTGACATATTTACTATGCCATAATAGATAGACTGGTGCATAGTCATACAAAACTACAATATTATTAAATAAAATGATTTCGTTCCAAATGGTTATTTTAGTAAGATGTGAGATTTTTAGTCTACTCTTATAATTCTTCCCAGATAAAAGCCATGGAAAGAATCAAATAGTAGTTTTGACAGCTGCATGTTTAAATGCATGTGTTTTGTTTTGATGCCTCCAAGTTGATTTGATTAAGCTTACCTATATATTTAGTTAATAAAACTGTAAACAAAAAAAAAACTTAGAAATTGAACATACTTTGCAATCAATTTGTATGGTTAGTTGTGGGTGTCATCAATAATACTTGACCTCACCACCCCCCTTGAATTTATTTTTTACAATTCGACCACTGTCTAACCCCCTGGCTTTTGCATGAAAATAGAAAGGAACAAGTGTGACGAAGTTCTCTGGCATGTTCTCCAGCACGCTCAGTAAAACCTAACAGCCTGTTTTATGTATAAAATGACACAAATCTGTATCTAACACTGCTGGATATTTTTCAATAAAGAATTTTCACACCAAATACTGCCTGTGTTTATTTTATTATTATTATTATTAAGTGTGCCAGGGCACACTTTTTTGTACATAATAATGTAGACATGATAAATATATATAACACAATATTTACTCAAGATAATATTGTGCCTTTAAAGGTCTCATATTTAGGGTGTCATAGAGTTTGTGTGTTAATAATACTCCAGCTGAAATACCTTTTTATACATTAAACCCCCTCCATTATACATTATCATTTAAATGTTTATGTAAATGACCTCCTGATGAGCCAAACACTCCAGAGAACAGCAAAGCTGATCAGCTACAGTAGGTCGGGGAGGAAAACTTTTCTTATATGAGGTCACAATAGGGGTGAAAATCTAATTGGTTTGTTTAAAAAAAATTTAAAAGGTGGAAAAAATAAAGAATTTTCCCCCACGTGCTTGTAAGGGAACTGGAGATTTATTTGAAAATGACTAAATAGTGAATTCAGTCCTAATGAATGCATAATAGGTGTCTTGTAAATTATACAGTGGTTTATGAATCAAAATAAATGAACGCCTTTGTTTCATGATCTTTTCAAACAGCTAGAAAATTATTATTAAAAAGATAAAAAGATGAGACAAAAAGTTTGGATCCAATAACGGATGCAAACAGTTGGATAACCAAGTCATTTGTTTATATATTACATGAAAAACAAGAGAAGCTTTTAGATATCATAAATAATTATGTTTTTTTTTTATCCTTGTGGTAATGCAGAAACATCTGCCAAACAATAACACTATAATTGTTTTTTTTTTGAGTCTGCATACTTTTGCACTTACACTTATATGTAATATGGTTATTTATTTCATATTCTACGTACAGTATATTTATACAGTAGAACTTGAAAATAAATGTATAGGAAGAATCATTTGACCCCAGTTTAACCCCGGAGTTTGCCTTTTCTCTCACTTCAAGCCACCAGGTGGTGACATCACACTGCAGTAGGGAGCTGAAGGCTTGGCAACACAACACCAACAAGCAGTCGTAAAGTGCACTTCACCGAGCACTAGCGTCATAAAACCAAGACACACAATACTGTAAGAGAGGTCTCCTGGATGAAAGTCTGAGGTTATTTTAGTCAAGGAACCCACGGCATGTCTAGGAATCACATGACAACAGAATCTCAAATATCAGCTGCCCAGCACAAAACAGTCAAGTGTTTTCAGATATATAGTTAGAATATATATTGTACCAGCGTAAGTACCTGTCGTTGATGGTTAAGGGGTTTGTAGAAATAGTTTAAAGGTGGACGCTAAAAATAATCTGATCAGCTTTAATCATGATTTTTATTCTTTTTCAGGTTGAAGCCCACGTGCATGTCTGTCTGTCTTTATTAATCCAACGAAATGCAATTCTGACCTTGCTTAGACTAAGTTGTACTTCTTTCACCGTGAGCCAAAGACACTCCCTGTTCGGTACTCAGAGAGTGAATCAAAGATGAGAAATGGAAAAACGTATAAAGATGATAAAGATGAAGTTTTGTCTTAATACGACTCCCGTGCGTTAAACTTCACTTATACAGTACCACTTCAGCGCTGTTATTTTAGCTGTGAAAATATGTTCTCAATGTTTACATGTCACTTACTGTATGGTGCAGGTTAAACTTCAGGCAGATATCTTTTATGCACTAGACATACTGTAGACTGGACATCATGAGGTTGTCTAGTGTAGAGTTTATTGCACGTGTTGCTCCACATATCTTTATCTGTAGCTGTTCAATACCCCAGTTAGACGTATTGGTGTCTGTATTTGGATGTAAACCAAAGGGGTAATTAAAAAAATTTAGATATTATTAATTAACTAATTAACTCTGGCGATGCCTCCAGAAACATTTAAAAGTTCTGGAACAATGTTCGATGTAAAATGTCAGGGTGTGCATACTTCACCCTCAGCTTCATAATTGGTCTCTGGTGAATATTTTCCTGTTTTTGTTTTCCTTTTGCACCTGCTCGTGATCTTTTTTTTTGAAGAATTTACTCGCTTCCTTTTTTTTTTCTAAAAGATAAACTTTCTAGAAGCGTAATAACACCAGAACAACCAGCCCTAACCACAGAGCTGCTAATGATGAAGGAATGCTGTAAACTCATTATCGAGCATGAACTGTACATATTCATAATTTGGATAGATGTTTTTTGGCTTCCCTTTTTCCCCTTTATATCCATGATGTCCTTGATGTCCTCGTTGTCCCCATTCCTCGTCTGATGTATAGCAGATTTGCAAGCAGATTGGTCATGGGCTGCTGTTCTTCCTGCTGCTCCTGGAAAGGTGTAGACGTGACAAATTACCCTGTTCCTAGTGAGATGTGGAGTCCCCGCCGCGCTCAACTCTGCCATTAGTCGCCTTCCCCTGCCTTCTCCACGCAGCAGGAGGGTCATCATCCAGGCAGCAGCCTCACACATCAACACTCAGGCCTCTGACAGAAAACACTGCATCAACATGCCGGGGAGCTGGCCGCGAACCGCTTCAATTATGTAACAGATTAGGCATCTTGATTGGACACATCAAATAAATAAGGCAATAGCACTCGCCATTAATTGGATTCGGGCGACTTGGCTCTTTTATAATTACTATTGTGGATTACTAAGACATGCGCTAAACAAATTTTATTTGGCACCACGTGTTCCTCTTTCTTATTTTCGATGTGAGGGGGTTCAGGTTTAGTGCTTAAGCTTAAGCATGTCTTTAAATAGATGATGCTTGTGGGTCAAGGAAAGTCTCTGAAGGAGCGTACTGTATATGGCAGTTTGCTCGTGCAAGCTCATGCTCATTACGCATTTCCTTTATTCAGTCTTCTTTTAGAGAAATGTCTTTATGTCGCTGCCATTATGAATCGCCATAGCAACCCCAAGATCACTAGGTCATGTTTATTGCGCAATTTGATTAAACAAAAGTTAATCCCACTGCAATTATCCATTAGTCATGTATTGCGATTGTGATTTAAACTGCATGTGTAATTATTACATTTATTATTTAAACACATTTATCTTGGCTGTAACAGCAAGTAATGGCACACTTGAGCAAGAATACAATCGTCCATCGAGCTGGCAACACAACCCTATAAATAACTGCCCGAGAAACAACATGATATATCCGTATATGGAAGTATATGGAACCATGCATAAATACGGAGCTGAATCGAACCCAGCTCATAGCCGTAAAAGTGCTGCATGTGCTACCACTAGTCCGCTAGAGAGCACAGCAATGTAATTCAATACAGGTGCGTAGTTTGTAATAGACAGACAAGGTGTTCTAAATAGGTACAATTACAACTAAATGGGAAGTTTTATTTGATTTAAATTTTGGTTTACACTAAAGGTGTGCATCAGATCAAGATCCTATGGGACCTAACAAAAACAGATTATAATTGAATGGCAGGTTTTGACTTTCATGCAGATGTGCACAAGTGGTCAGATATAAACCTCACAAGGAGCGAAGGACAGAAAGGCTGCAATCGCTGACATGAACGTGTCTTAATGCAAGGTGCTCTTCCAGGTGCAGAGTTTTTTAAGACACCCAGAGCTTTTAACCGAGCTGGGGAAAACTGCAGTTTCTTATAACGCACTGTACAGTATAATGCAATCGAAAATTATTTACATTAATATCCACTGAGGATTTTAAGAGCTTCATAAAGCAGAGCATGTGAGATCAGGTGTTTTATTTTGGATTAAATTCCAAACTTTTATTTTATTGTAAATGTATCCTGGATGTGAATTGTCTCAGTAAAATAAAGGTAAAATAAAATAAAATAAAATTATAATTTGCGTGTTTGGTTTATCCTTACTGTAAAATTAGTCGGATGGGTTGCGTGTATTTTTGGGAAGACAACCAACTAATTTCAGTAAAAAATACTGTGGGTGGGTGCAAAACAAAAATAACAACTGTGTGAGCGGTACTGAAGTAACAGTTCCATGCACATCTCTCGCTGAGACCAATTATGAACTGAAGCAACGTAGCTGAAGTTGAGGAACTGTCAGAGCCAAAATTCACACACCATACTACCATTTCTACCAAAGCAAGAATTGGGAATTAAATCAAATATGAGCATCAGCCATAAAATTATGATTACCCGCCTAATGTTCCGCAACTGTGTGCGCCGACACTTTCCTATCAGAACCAGCATTAACTTTTACAGGAATTTGAGCTACAGCAGCTTTTCTAACTGGATTGGACTACACGGGCCAGCCTTCACCCCCATGGGAAGAGTTTTTTTGGGTGGAGGGGTCGGCGTTGATTTAGTCGTCACTTAAAAATGGCCATTGACTCGGCTGTACAGTCATCTAGAGAAGGTTCATTCCACCACCCAGGTGCCAAAACAGAAAACAGCCTGAATGTCCAGTATGTCTCTCCCAATCCCTGAGAGATGGTGGGACCAGTCGAGCAGTGCTGGAGGATCAGAGGGAACGTGATACACTTCGGGGTACCACATTCACAGGGACACAATATAGCTGCAATTATAAGATCTATAAGTGGGTGGGATATATTGGCAAGCAAAGCAGTTGACCTTTTTTCCCTGAAGTTGATGTGTTGGACTCAGAATTTGAGTGACTTCAACACGGGTCAAATAGTGATGCCTAGAGAACTGGGTCAGACCAAACTCCAAGACTGCAGCTCTTGTGGGTTGTTTCTGGTTTGCTCTGGTCAGGACATACCAAAAGCGAGCCAAGGAAGGAAAACCGGTGAACAGGCAACAGGGTCATGGGTGGCCAAGACTCACTGGAGAGTTATTGCTGGCCCGTGTAGTCAGGTCCAATGGAAGACCTACTATAGCTATACTACACCTACTATATAGGTGGCAAAAGTGGGGACTTACTCAATATTAAGGGGGTGGTCATAAAGTTATAGCAGATCAGCCATTTAAAACCGAATATTCATTACAAGCAGGGATAACTCATGCACACTAAGGTGGATGTCCAGTAAGCAATAAAGATTAAAGATTAAATGATCCTTTAGGTCTTAAAATTATACTCTTTTTTCCTGGTCAGTTGCTCTCATTCTGTTATCTCATGCTGTTGTTCAGTTGCTCTCATTCTGTGGCATTCTGTTATTGAGAGCTTGTGAAGGACACACTAGCAGCTATAATTGCTCTCTCTTTTTCCTCACACTCTTGCTTTGCTTCCTGTCAACCTCATCCAGAAAAAAACCCCACACATCCAGGGAAGGGATGATACTGTATTTGAAGTGGCCACAGCTATACTGTGACATACTGTATATCAGTAACCGAGTAAATGCTGGTGAGAACACAAGAGCCTGACGTCTGGTCTGTGCTTATTGTACCATCAGAGCAGTGTTCTGTTTGTGCGCCTGCATTTGTTAATGCGTTTAGTTCTGAATTAGGACAAAACACTTACACAACGTTTACATGAAATCTATCTCCCCAGTCTGAGGACGATTTATGGGGTAAAGCTATAAATATTTAATCCTGGTCTCCGGTGAGGGTCGTAAATATCATTTAGCACAATAAGACTGTAATGCCTTGGAGGCATTGGGATTAACTTCTCACCGAGAAATGTATCTCTGTAATTGTGTTCATGTGAGAATTGTTTGGATCAACTGTCTATACATCATAATTCCACACAATATATAGTTTGCATAATTACGTACTAGAGATGGGGAAAAAATCGATTCAGTTATGAATCCTCACTCTGACTCCAAAATAATTTTTTTGTCAAATTCTTATATTTACATTTACAATTGAGATGAACCGTTGATCGACCAGCGACCGGAATTGTCTGGTTTTCAGTTTGATTGGCTGTGATCAGTGATCGCCTGGTCAGCCTCAGATATAAACGAGTCTGTACCGAGCGCAGAAGCTGTCAAATTGCGTTTTTAGACTTGAGGCATTTGAGGAGGTAAAGTGTCACAGTTTCTTTATAATCCTACAGGTGGCGCACTCTGAACTATTTACACATTTTCATCCCGTGTGGTGGGAGTGAATTATTTGCTAAATTTGTTTTAAAATAATACCAATAGTGTGTTTCATGTGCTGCTCAGTAATTATTATTATTTTTTTTAAAGTTAAATGTTAAAATTCTTGGGCGGCACGGTGGCTTATTGGTTAGCACCGTTGCCTTGGACCTCCAGGGTTCGGGTTTGAATCCCGCCTCGGGGTCTGTGTGCGTGGAGTTTGTTTGTTCTCCCTGTGCTTGGTGGATTCCCTCTGGGTAATCCAGTTTCCTCCAAACCATGCAGATTAGGCTACCTGGTTTTCTTCAAATTGCCTGTGTGTGAGTGAGTCCCTGTCCAGGGTGTACCCCATCTCGTGCTGCAAGTCATCTGGGATAACCTCAAACCTCAATGTTACCCTGTGCACACGAGTGAGTTAAACTGAAGATATTTTATAATGTTTAAATCCTGCGCTTGTTTTTTTTTTTAGGTAGAAAACTGAAGTTGTAAGGAACAGGCTGCATTTTATTATTAATTTTACTTTAAAATTGTAACAGAATCTGGGTAAAATATAATATCAAATCAAGGTATTTATAAAATCATGATATTTATAGAAGCCTGATTTTTGGAAAATCTGCCCCTAGATACTGTATTGTAATATTGTACCGGGTGGTGACTAGTCATTCCCAGCCCTATTACATATGAATAAAAACATGTAAAAATGTGTTAAGATGTAGCCAGTAGGAATACTATCCCTACTGTGAAGCATGGTGGTGATAGCACATTGGTACTGTAAGGTTCTCATAAAACTGAGAAAAAAGTTCCTCTTTACCAGTGGTCTCCATCTAATCAGATCTGACAGAGCTTGAATGTGCAAAGACGAAAAGACCATGTCTCTGAACACTTGACAGCTATATTTACAGCCAAAAGTGCTTCTACCATGCATTGACCCAGAGGTTATGTAGAGCTAGACAGGTTCACTTTGTACAATGTCATAAAAATAAATAAATAAATAAATAAAAAGTGAACGCAATGTTTTTTAGTCTTTGTTTTGTCCACCAACACAGATTATATCTCAGTGACAGATACATTCTAGGAAAGTTTTCCTTATGGAACTGTGCTGCGAACTGAATATTAGAATATATCACAGAAACAAATTTTTACGCACACACATAGCGACTCGCATTCATCACTTTCCATCCGGGCGGATGGCGATGAATATTCAGAGAGGATTACAGACCCAAATTCCATCTCATCAGGGAAAGATGGCATTGCGGTCCTGAATATCTGGGAACCTTGCTGCGTCCCATTCATCAGCATTAATTTACATGAAAATGTACAGGTTTGGGGCGTGAATGTTGTGCTCGCATCCGTATCAGCACGACACTAAATCTATTGGCCATTAAAGCACAGCAACGCCGCAGAATAAATTAGATTTATTAGGATGCATGGAATGCTTCATGCCGAGGACAGGGAATGCTGTAAAGTATTAATGTGTCATTATATATACACAGGGGATTACATATATATATATATATATATATATATATATGCAAGATTTTTATAAAATCTTGCAAATAACAAACATTGCAGAAATCATCACATTTCCAAAGTTGTATAATAATGGAGAAGAAGAAAGAATGTATTAAGGCAGCGGTTATACCACATTATTTGTCTGATGTACTAATATTTAAATATTTCTTTCTTCAGCTGAGCTGGAACAAAGCTCAGTTTGCTTGGGAAATTATAAAGAAAGGGGAAAATCAATAAATTGCTCTGGAAAACCCATTCCTCAAAGCGCAGAAAAATCAATCGTACTATGACAGCCATCAAAACACCTCCATATGCAGGAAAAAAATTAATAAAAAAAAAATCATTAACCAGGTATTTACCCAGCTAGTCTCCATACATAATGTGCTATTGATATTAAATGTGCCATGGATGATCTTTACCCTAATACTGGAATTATAATAAATCCTGTCAAAAATGTACATCACTGCCATTTCACACTGTATCCACTCAGAAACGGTTAAGCACCTAGAAAACAGGCTTTTTTAAACATTTTCATTTGTCACCCCAGAGCTCATAATGATGCCGTATTCGTTTGCCTCTCTGACCATTTTCACACGTCTGGTCATTGAAAAAATGTGAGAAATGTCAGCTAACCCCCAAAATGAAACGAAACACCATTTCACACATGCCGTGCTGAATAATACAATTATTTTATTAAAAAAAAAAGTCCATTTTGCCCCGAGTGAAAAATTACAAGGTGCTATCTGTGAGCTATTATTACGGTTATGCTGATGATATACAATTATACTTATTACTTCCGGCGGATTGAGCAGCACAGTAGAATAGAAAGTCGTGTCAAAGACATAAAAGCTTGGATTAATGGAAACGTCATTCATAATTCTGAGAAATCAGAAATTTTCTTCTTCGGCATTAATCATGGCTGAAATACAGCTCCTCAACTCTTTCGTAGATGCTGGTTTCTCAAGATATGCCACAGGAAGCATTTGCTTTTTAAGGTGCCGATAATTAAAGTAATCTTGTTAGCTAGCTAATGTGGGACATTTAAATAATTGCAAATATTCAAACTGTGACCTATAAGTAAAAAATAGCCTCTTTCACCACGTGACATCACTTGATTTCTTTTTCTGCCTCCAAAGATACAAAGATCATCACAAGATGAGCTACTCACCATTACCAGATCTTTACTTTATTTACATTATTACATGAGAGGGAGCGCTGTTGTAATGAATATTAGCACGACTGTGACGCGGTTGTAGGCACAAAGATTTAACAACCGTGCTGATATTCAGTGTAACAGCATTCGTTGTTCCACACCCCAAGATCAGGGTTTAGAGAGGGATTTGGGATTCAGCCTTGTGCTAGGAGCTAGTTAGCTTTGTAGTTCTTGTTAGCCGTGATCAAAACAACACAGACAGTTTAGTGAGATGACTTAGAAGCGATTGCAAAGTGTGTTGTTTAAGATGATTTAACATTATCAGATGGGTTTTCTTGATGAAAGTTCTTCTGTGAATGTGGGTTTTGGCAGGCAGCTGCTCTCTCCTCGCTAATGGAGGCAGTACAGACCCACTTTCATCCATAGAAATGATCCAACACTAAGTGTAATTAACGATTGTAGGACACCTGAGACACAGAGTGATACATATAGTAATTAAACTTTCCAGTGCTGTAATGCTCTAATTTACCACGTGTGCAATGGCTGCCATCCAATTAGATGACTCGGTTGGAACTAACTGTTGTATTATTAATAAATATACACTCAGCAAAAAAAGAAACGTCCTCTGACTTTCAACTGTTTTTACTTTCAGTAAACTTAATGTGTAAATATTTCACGCAGGTGTGATATTCGGATGTACCGATCCTGTGCAGGTGTTGTTACACGTGGTCTTCCACTGCGAGGATGATCAGCCGTCCTTCCCGTCTCCCTGTAGCGCCGTCTTAGGCGTCTCACAGTGCGGACATGGCGATTTATCGCCCTAGCCACATCAGCAGTCCTCATGCCTCCCTGCAGCATGCCTAATGCACGTTCACGCAGATGAGCAGGGACCCTGGGCATCTTTCTTTGGGTGTTTTTCACAGTCGGTAGACAAGTCTCTTTAGTGTCCTGCGTTTTTAGAACTGTGACCTTAAATGCCTACTTTCTGTAAGCTGTTAAGGTCTTAACGACCATTCCACAGGTGCATGTTAATTAATTGATTATGGTTAATTGAACATGCAGGAAAACATTGTTTAAACCCTTTACAATGAAGATCTGTAAAGTTATTTGGATTTTTACAACATTATTGTTGAAATACACAGTCCTGAAAAAGGGACGTTTCTTCTTTTGCTGAGTATATAAAACAAGCTAGGCTAGTAAGTTAGCTGGTAGTGGATAGGACTGGTGAGGACTGCTGTTACATACGTAGATGTACATTCTTCCTTTCAACACTCAACTACACAGGAAATTATAAGATAGAGTTTCTCCACTTTCTTTAAACATCCTGGAAGAGATGAATATCTCTGATCTGATACTGACCATCATCGTGCTATAAAATACTGGCTTTAATACTAGATTTCTTGCAGGGGAAAAAAACAAACGTTTTCATTACCATAACAAGTTTTACCTTACTGCAAAGGTTCCAGCCTAGACTTAGTTATCAATCAATGTCTGTGTACAAATCATTTCTGAGTGCTTACTCTATCACTCTAAGCACAGACTTTGAGACAGAAGCCAGACAGAGAATCCAGACAGTGTGTAATTAATACCTGAGACAAAGAGGCCTCCAGATGAGGGACTGAACATCTCGGCGACGTTCCACCTGGCAGAGACGCACGCCGCAGCATTCAGAAGACACTTAGTGGTCTAATTACAGATAAGACACATTCATTAACGGTCCAAATCCCTGCCATATGGGTCTGTATTGGCCAATTCTGAGGCACTCACTCGTCTCTGGATCCAACAAATTGGTCTGCTCTCAGAAGTGCTATCTAAATGCAAACATCGAGCAGCCCTTCAGAATATTAAACAGACTTCTCGGGTCTTTGCTAAGCGAACGGCGTAATTTAGCAGGGTATTTTTCTATGTCCTGGGTCTTAATTATTCCAATTCTCATTCGCCACGTAGCTTTGGCTTTAATGGATTGAATATTCCTGGGAGATTGCTCTATAAAACGGCCTGTGAAAAGCGAGAGGACTGACCTTTGTGTGCTTTCATCCATTATGCAGACCTGTCTCATTCCATCGCACAGTACAATTACTCATTAATCTACATATAGTGTCATGCGTAGCTTTATTGGCTCTGCTTGCGTTGCCCTCGATCAACAAAAGTCTAACAAGGGCTGCTAGGTCAAACAATAGACATTCAACAACTTGTGTGCTCAGCGAGAAGCGTTTCCTCCACCAGGAGTCTTGAAAACATAATTCCCCGTGTTTTTCGGGTGGCAATGTGATCTGCTCTGTCAATCACAAAGACACTAGATAATCATGTGGATCTCATGTACAGTATGTTGAAGAGGGCAGACAGTGCTTTTCTTTGTGTGTTACACTGATGGAGCTTGAACTCCCATTGGTGGCGAGCTGGCTCATGGGTGGGAATTGGTTGCATCGAGGAGCAAAAAGTACAACCACGTCAGCTCTGAAACAGAAAAGCTGTGTTCAAATAAAAAAATCTTTGCAACATGTACTGTAGTAAATGCTTCCATGCACTATATAAATAAGAAATAAAACTCTTGCCGGAGTGATGTGAAATCGTGCACGCAAAGTTGATTTCCAGTACATACTTTCATTACACATCACACATTTTTATGCTTAAAGGAACATACATGAAATGAACAGATCTACTGATGAATCTCCTCAAAATATTAGAAATGCATCAACAATCAACACACGTCTTTGTTAAAGAAAAGAAATACAGCAAGTTTACCATTTTCAATATACAGCACTTCTTCATCTTTTCCTTGATCTTTCTTTGAACAGTATAATAGTTTGTGAGAAATAAGAATGCTGACCTTTCTATGCTTTTAAAAGGACACGATGTAAGTGAAATAACTTGCTCCTACAATGCCTGCCTTTTACATGGCTCCATAATAACCTTACTTATTAGGCATGGATTTGATTTTCTGCAATGGAAAAGGTTCCGCTGCCGTTCTCTCGGCAGTCAGAGGGGATTTGAATAGCATTTGCCTACCAGAGAAAAAAGACAGAAATAAAAAGATCCAGTAAAGCTTTGTGCACGATGAGTTAGGTAGTGCTTCGCACTTCAGCTGCTTACTATAGTGTGGTTTTATGATATTAAGTAAATTAAGTAGAGAAAGGAAAAGCAGGGTTTTTTTGGTGTGTGTGTGTGTGTGTGTGTGAGACTAAGAACAATTGTTATTCTGTAGAAAGCACTGGGCTGGCAGAACTTCTCTAACTGAGTTAACGTCAAAAAAGACAGATTATTTCCGAGGACCACAATCCAATATTATCCACGAAGAAAAAAAAAACCTTTGTTACAAAACACTGACACTGGAGACTCCTTCCCTGAATGGTATAACACATCCTCATGTTTTTCGTCTTAAATAGTGGCATAATAAAACTTTTCCATAGTTTCCATAGTAACAAGTGTCATGTGCTTATGTTGGCTTGTCTCCTTATTTACGTCCTCTATGCAAAGTCAATTATAATACACCAAATGGAAGATGTTCATTAATGCATATTCTTTTTATCGTGTGTATTCCTGCGTATTATTATTATTATTATTATTTTAAATCTGGACGTTTACTATCTGCTGTATATATGTGCATATAAATAAAAAAAATAGACTCAAGTGACAAGCAAGCAGACTTGATATACTTTAACACTTCGAAATGCAGCCGCCTTGCATCGCCTCTGCATCTCATCTCCTCGCTTTACGTTTCTACCCTGGAATATTTCTGCTCTAAACTATTTGTGCCGCTGAAGCAATTTACTTTGGTTGATTGATGGTGCTGAGATGCCGTATGCTTATCCTGCTTTGCGAGCTCGTACGACGCAGTTAGAGAGAATAGTGACTCTGCCATCTGAATGCAGGCCAAGCCATGAGACTGATGATGTGTCTGGACTACACAATTTATTTCTCTCTTCATACCAATCTGCACTGTGTTATTATATAGCTCCATTGGTTATATCCTCTGCCCAAAGACTGGAGCAACTGAATTTAAAGACCCATCTACCCCTTTTAGGCATAGATTCAGAATTTTTAAGACTAAATATATTCACAAAGTTTAGGTATTTCTATTTAAGAATGATACTGTACTTTTTTGCATTCACTGGTCAGTATTATAATTCATGATTTATTTTACATCAACTCAGTGGTGGAATGGTAAATATACCACATTAATTATCTGTACTTTATCTGTGTGGTTTCATTTTGCATTTACTCTATTATATCCTACTACAAATGTTTTTACTTTCTACTCCGCTACATTTCTGCATGGACTTGCGTTACAGTACATAACCAGAGTGGGGTATAGTGCTTAAAGCAATAATATTGGCACCTGCTGACTAATATGCATAATTATATGATTTGCCTTCCCTTTGTAAAATGCTTAATCATGTAGCAGGTGTTTGCAATGAGAAATGGAGACGGTTGAAACAGCAATGAAACGCAGTCAGAAAGCACATAGAGAGACAGAGGGATGGAAAGAGAGAGACTCTTTTACTACAACTTGAAGTCTACTGTGAGTTAATAAAAGTTCAGTACTGTTGATACTTATGTCGAATTGAAGTTAAGTACTTTTGTACAAGTACAAGTCAAGTAACTCAAGTACGATCGTAACTTCTACTTTTACTTAAGTAATAATTATTGTAGTAAATGTAATAAATAATATAATAAGAGAATAAATCCTAAAAGGTTTCATTAACACATCACACATTTTCATACTTTGTTACACCAAATGTTGAGGAACATACATGAAGTAAACAAATGTAGTGGTGAATGTACTCAGAGAGAGTAGAGTATCTCTACTTTTCATCAAGTAAAAGATTTGTGTACTCTGCCCACCATTGCTTCCACTCCAAAATTCATTACAATTAACGGGCCAAGGTTATTTATAATGCTCAACCAGATGCTACCACCACCATGCTTCAGTAAAGCGATGGTAATGAGCAATGTTGGGTTCTACCAAATCTAATGCTTTGTGGTAAGATCAATTTTTAGAGAACCATCATGTCTTTCGCTAAAGTCCATGTATAATTTCATATCACACACAAAAAGCCCAGGTTTATGGAGTGTCTGGACTCTTGTTGTCCTACGACCTTCCTCCATTGCAGCTGTGGATCTCTCCATCTCCTTCAGGGTTACTCTCTGGACTTTGGTCGTTCCTCTGACTCTATTTAGACTGATTTTGGTGGGACCTGCTCCTGAGCCACAATATACAGTGATTTCCATTTTTCAATAACAGATTCATTATTATACATATTTTTTATATTTATCCAGAACTTTGCCCTAGGACATTTTGCTAGCTCAAAGTTCTTCATTATACTTATTTGTTTAGGTACAGTATGTTTTCTTACTAATTATCGGGTCTTGAAGATTTACATGTACATATTTTACCGGGATCATATGATACTTGAATTACACACACAATTCAGGTCAGCTCCATTGTTCTAATTCTGTCATTTCTGATAATACTGTAAATGTATTTTTATCTGCAAATAATTAGGCTAATTGTATTGACCCTCCACCACCCCCTTTAGTATTGGGGGTAATTTGTGTATTTTTATGACTTTAAATGCCAATTAAGTCCACTTTATTTTCGGGTAATAAGAGGGGTGTAAATATTTATGCAAGGAACCATAGACTGTCAGCAGTCCGTTCTTATTTCTGACATGAGTAACAGGCACATATAAATTTCAGAGTAGCTGGTTTGTCTTTGTATCTGCTGTTACAGTCATTTTCTAGTGTCCTATTTTAAGCCACACTGCTCGACTACTTAGTGACACATTTATTATCTAGTGCCACGAGATTCAGCTACAATATCTGTGCATCAAGCAGATGTGAAAACGCACAGCTCAGTTTGCCGTCTCGCACCTGCCGTTCTGTTTATATGCCGAGCATGACGCATCGGTTCCTTCATTACCGCGCCCGGCTGGCGGAGCGGCTCTGTTAATTAGAACAGCGGGGCGAGATCTGAATTGTTAAGGCAAGACGGCATGCCACCTTGAGGGACGATTAGCCTCAATCGCTAATCTCATTGGCTGTTAGGGAGAAAAATGGCTCCAATTACACACAATGGGTCAGTGAGAACAGAAAGCAATGAGAGCTGATGCCAATGGATAAAATAAAGAGACTCGGCTACAGCAAAGATATTTGGGATAAAAGGAAATAATCAGATTATTGTTTTACGTCATCTTCCTGACAAATTGCTTCCTGTAAACAAAGGACAAGTACTTAAATGACATCAATTTCCACACTCAGTAATGAGGCGTATAATGCAACAGCCACTAATGAGAAACTTTGGCCCTAAGTGAGAGATAATACAGATACTTGCAATCCAATCTCTAAAACAAGACCCATTCAGACCAAGTGAGTGACGAGAACCAGGAAATTAGAGAATACAAGTAGATATCTTGTATAAATCAGAGTCACGCACACCACACACACACACCACGGCAGCGCACACACTGGGGGAGGGTCGGCAAATCTTAAAAGGGCAACATACATACTGTACATAATGTGGTATACAACATAATAGTGGGCGTTACAATGGCCAGGTGTTTGCTTAATAAGAGTTTGATGGCATTTCGCCAAAAAAAACCTACTCAATTACAGGAAGGCGAGTAAATGTAATTCGTTACTTTCCACCTCTGGAAGTTCATCCTCTGGAGTTCAGTACTGTTCATCCATGCTTAAAAATCAAAACAAACAAAACAAAATTTTGTAGGTTATTTAAAGGTGAATTGTAGCAGTTTGTAGGTGGTTTGTAGACGTCATAGGTGGTGTGTGGCTTTTTGTAATGCATTGCAATAAGTCCAAAAATATCGAAAAACCTCTTATACAGTATAGGGGTAGAGCAAATCTGCTCTAATGGTTAAAATCCATTAAAAACTTTGGCATGCTCTCACAAACAGCTTGGGAATATGGAAAAGGTTCCTTAATTCACAGTTATGGACATTTTACAAAACTAAACTTCACTGCATTCTTGCACACAA
This sequence comes from Clarias gariepinus, assembly GCF_024256425.1. NCBI lineage: Eukaryota > Metazoa > Chordata > Actinopteri > Siluriformes > Clariidae > Clarias > Clarias gariepinus. Next base: position 4,657,177 of record NC_071116.1, on the reverse strand, counting down.
CACAGTGATGGACACTCATGCACAGTTCGTGGATGTGCAACTGGATGTCGTGGATGCCTTAAAACCTGACAGTAAAATTTCCTATTAATGATCTGGCCCCTGGGGACGAATTCTTCATACAGAATGGTCGTGAAGATGATGGGCTCTGTTCTGTCTGACACACAGACAATTGCAGCAATGTTGTAGATTGATCACGATTTGATTGACGATTTGTTGCCAAATGGTTTCAACATTTTCAGGGGTTGAGCTCGTTGAAGGTTTTTCTGGTCTCTTGTTGTCTTCCAGTGATGTTCTTCCGCTCTTGTAATGTACATGTGCCACTCAAAACATCTCGAAAGACTCATTGCAACATCACCGTAGAACTTGACGAATCATGTCAAACATCTCTGTGGATTTCATGTAGAATTGTTTTAATTGCTACGTATCTATGATGAAATAGCAGACATAGTCACACAGTGGTCAGAACAGCACCAGTTTCACAGCTCCTGATGTGCACAGCATGATGTCTTTTGGCACACTGACTTATGAAGGTCGGCTTTCCCTGTGACTGTGCGTGAAGCCTTGTGCTGCCATCTGTTGGCATGTTACTAAATTAGTCTTGAAACCTTTTGATACCACCTTGTGCACTATATATTCACAGCTTATTATGGTGCTATTATGTTCTTTATATAATCATAAAAGGTTTTTTAACAATCTAAAAGTCAAGAGCACAAGGCCACCCAAAAGAAAAAGTGCAGTTCAGTAGAGTTTATCCACGTTTTTTTCCCCATTGTTTTATAACTTAATACAACATTAATCATTACATATTATATAGTAGAATCGTTACGGGTTAGCTCATGCTAGCATTTATTTTAATACAGTAATGAAAAAGGTTCTGGGCTTAATTGTTCTTTGAGGAAAATGGAAAAAATCATATGAAAAGAGCACCACTTGGATTTGCCACCTTGGTGCTTGATTAAATAAATAAATAAATAAATGAATTAATAAATAATCTTTTGTAGAAATTCTTAGGATGCTCATAACTGTAAAAAAAAAAAAACAAAAACAAACAATTATTGTTTTGAATAATATTCTGCCTATTTATTTGATGCCAGAGGACTTTTTATTTATTTATTTATTTATTTACCAGCAGAACATAATAATAATAATAATAATAATAATAATTGACTGGCATCCAATTTCAGATGCCTTCCTGCCTCACATTCTGTGTTCCAGGGGCAAACCCCAGATCCTCTGTGACAACAGTATAAAGTTTTTATTGAACAATCAATGAAAGATAACATCTGGGAAATGGAATGCACCAATATCCAGTTACAGTATGCTGTAACAAACTTCAATTAAGTTTATTTTTCCCATAAGGGTATACAAATTTTTGCACCAGACCATACTGGAAACATTCTACAATATTAAACTTAATTTAGGCAGCATGTGACTCGAACACTCATTATACTGTATTGTTCTTTTATTAAAATTTCATCATCTGAAACTTATTATTTGGAGCATGAACATGGCTCTTGTGCCTTTGTTAAAAAAAAAAAAAAAAATCTAGCTTACATGGTCATGAAAACTCCCAGCGTTGAGACTTCAAAATGTTTTCTACTGCAGAAAATACATCCTTCATGATGGAGAAAGCTCTCAGGACTGCACTCTACTTCATTTTGCAGACTGCACTGCCCACACAGGAAGGTGAACAAGCTGGAATGAGAGGGACTCTAATGAGGACCGACGTGCTGTTACACCTCGCACTGCTGCAGCAATCCCTTGGTTGACACGTCCCCTTATTAGAGGACGAAATGTCACCTCGCTCTGGAGGATATAAACATGGGCATTGTCGGTTTTTTCTTGCTTCTTGCCCCCAGAATAATCAGTGTCACTTTTATTCAGCAGTGCTTGGAATTTGTCTTAGCATGAATGATTCAGTTTTTCATTCAATTTGTCACAAAAAACTTAAACAACAAAGTAACTCGTGGTTTTACAAATATACTCTGATAAGGCATGGCATTAAAACACAAACATAAAGCCCAAAAGGATGACCATCTGGGGATTGTAGAAGCTAGAGCGACATCTATTAACTCTTTGTCCGCTATGCCCTATATTCAGCAGGCTGTGATGCACTGGGTGTTCTGATACCATTCTACTGTGGCTGGCATTGGGGTTTTTTTTTTTTTTATTCTTTTAACAATTTACTACTCGTGGTATACAATCAATGTGATAATCATTGAGGCTGATTGGTGTACAGCATGCTTTAGTACATTGAATTATATAGGAAAGTGTTATAGGTGGATTAAAGGTCCCATATTTAACTTCTTTAAAAACGTTAACACAGTTCTCAGAGCTCCCCAAAAGTGTATTATATTCAATTAAATTATATTTTATTTATATAGCACTGTTAATCAAATATAAAATCCATTTTGTTATATTCCCTGCTCCCTTGATTTCACTCCTTCTCCAAATTTGCTATTTCAGTGTCTATGTACTGTAAATAACCTAATGCTGAGCCACACCCCTGCAGAGAACAGAAGAGCTGAGCAACAAGCTGAAGGAAGGACTCTTCTTGTATGAGGTCACAATAGGGGAAAATCTTATTGGCTTGTTTAAGTTAGGTTAAGGCTTTGTTCAATTCAAAAATTGGAAAAAAGGGGGAAAGCAGAGATTTCTTGTCTCATTTGTTTCGTTTGTTTATTCTCACTAGTGATGGAAAGTTTAAATCATTTTAGTGACTCGTTTTTTTAAATCTCATTTATCAAAATCTCATTTATTAAATTTTCAGTAAACAGAACCCCAACACACACACACACACACATTTTGGCTTATAGTTCCAGTAATAAAAATATTACAGCAGCAAAGGTCATATTATGACAAACAGAATGAGCAGCTCACCTCGCATATCTTCTGGTCTGAATCGTTAATTCTTTTGTCACGTGTCTCCCATAGACGCTATGCAGTGCATTACACAGGAAACAGAATTGAGCGGTTCTTTTTATGAGTCTTCCACTCTGAGTCATCTATTCTTAGGAATCTATTGTATTGTATAGTTTCCATGGGAGTCATGTGACAGAAGAATGAATGATTTGGACTTGAAGACCCAAAGGTAACTACTTATTTCTGTTTCCTGTACAGACCTACAGCGGTTTTGTGCTGCTTTGCACCTACGCGCCCAGTAGAAAATAAACGAACTACTCGTTCTTCTGAGTCACATTAAAGACTCATTCAAAAAGAATGAATCATACATGAATAACTCATCACTAATGCACACCTATTGAATGATTTAAAATAACTATATACAATTTTAAGGAAGGAGTCTCCAGTGTTATTGTCTTATCACAGTTCATTTTCTTCCACATAAAATATTTTATCACAATATCAATATATTAGACACATTTTTTATTCCATTACAGGGAATTTTAACGAGTTTATTATTCGATTATGGAGCATGGAAAAAATTTCATCTTTCGCTGATTCTTCACTGAAGGTGCACTAAGCTACAATCCACTACACTTATTAACCTGGGGTCTCGCTGAGCAGCAGTGTAGGCTCTGCAATATGAAATGGGTTGGGAGTTTAAATCTTTAATTTACTATGCATGTAATTTTAAAACGTAGACCAGAAAGCCTCTTTTTTTTTAAGTCCAGCTGCTTCTCGTCGCTCCTGTTTCTGAAATATTTCTCAGACATCTTGTTGTCTAATGAGGATGGGAAAGTGACAGGCTCTGCTGTCAATCAGGGGTTGAGGGGTTTAAGGATGTGTCTTGGAGATGTGTTTGTATTAAAAGCTGCCAAGCTGATAGCAAAGAAATAATAAAGAGCTGGTAATGAGCTATAAATTTCATGCTAGTGAAAGCGTTAGACAAGCTAACACTTCTAACTACAACTCTTGCTTTGTTTTTAGCTCTACCTTTTACCTTTTGCATACAAGTAATTACTTTCACAGAAACTGCAAATATCCTTCCCTATTTTCATGACTTTTTTTTCGTGAATTTTGTTGGGGCAATATATAATATTTTATGAGTCTTAATGCTAAAATTTTAACAATATACTTTATAAATTTTGCAACAAATATTACCATAAATTCCGCTAAATTTTCATACAAAATATAAAACTGTATAAAGTACTGTAGAGAAAACACAAAGCATGTGTAGAAGAAAAAAAACAAACAAACAAAAAAACACGCTTGCATGAATTATAGTACATACTACACAAGGATAGCATCTGTATTTTACATTCTAGCACTGTGGGAGACACAGCAGTACAGTACTATACAGTATACGAGTTTACCTTTACGTTCCTATTTGTCTTTTAAGGGTAATGTATTAAGCTGAGTTTAAAATGAAATTAAAAGGGGCATATTTAGGGTTTAAACTGTAAAAATAGATGTTTATATATTTTTTTGGCCACATCTGAAATTTGCAGTTTTTCCCAATTCGCAGGTGCTCTAGGAGTGTAACCCCCCATGCGAATTTTGGGGGTCGACTGTATAGCAAAGCCAGTATATTTTAGAAGGTGAAAGGATACTGGAGACCCCAAAGGAACCCTACACAGCCAATAAACAGAACACTGAAATAAAGAGATGTAAGGCACCAATGTGCTACACACACGCACACACACATACATACACAGAAAAACATGATCTGCTGAGATTACCAGATCATACTTTGAGCAATATTCTAGTGTACAGTAGTAGTCATGTTTGGAGGACGGGATGGGGTGGGGTGGGGTTTACTCATGCGTCTTTGAAAAAAAAAATGTTCCTCCAGCGCTGGAACTGGAAAGCGTTCTGGGAGAAAAGGCAAACAATAATCTTTTAAAATACTGAATATTTATATTCCTTAATGAGTATTAATATTAAAATCTAGATTCTAATACCATTCTAGAAGTATATGACTTGTAAAATTGTTGCCTAAATTGTTTTTTGGTAAAAGCTTAAAGAGCTAAAAGTTTGTAGTGTCCGTAACCATGTCAAATACATACTGATTTTTTTTTTTTTTTTTTTGCATTTCAGAATAATACACTTTTCAGGTTTATGTCAAACAGTTACAGACACTACATAAAAGGGTATATTTAGTAAACATGTTTCTTTTTATCTGATAAAAATATAAATTGTATGCATGTTTATCAAAAACTGAAGCATGGATCGGGATATAAGAAGCGTTAAGTATTATGAAAATTATTATGGTGTTATATGATCCTATCTGAAAATTCTCCTAGGTGAGACACTTTTTAGTACCATTACCATGTTTTGGCTGCAAGCTTTTGGATATTTTGGTCTATTACAAAACAAATCCTAAAATACATTTATGTTTTTGGTTATAACGTGACAAATTGTGGAAAAGTCCAAGCGGTATGAATGCTTTTAAAGGCATCTTGTCATGGATGCTAAAAAGCAGCTTTTCTACAAAAGAAGAAAGAAAACAAAACCATTAAAGCTTAGGTGGACAACAGAAAATACAGAACGACAGAAAAACAAATACAGTATTAAAAAACCAAAAATCCGCTTTGTCGCTTTAATTGCATTTACATAATGTGAAATTTCCTATTGAGGCAATTAATTGCACCATTATTTGACAAGCGGCTCAGTGAGCTTTGTCAACATTCAAAAGAGTATTCCAGGGCCATTATCCTCAGTTTTGACTAATCATAGAAATAAATGAAACATTTTTTTGTTTGTTTGTTTTTTTTTTAAAGCATTTCCAATTGACCAAATAATCTATTTGTTTTGTTCTCACTCTTTTACGGAGATAATAAGTAATTGCTAATTTGTAATGGAACAAGACACGAGCATGTGGATTTGTCCATTGCATTTATTTATTTATTTATTTATTTATTTATTTATTTTTCAGTTTAACAAGTATTAAGTTGGTGCAATCTTCTCTTCAAAAACCGGCTTGGTTAAAAAGATCTTCTGGAGGAAGACGGTATCTGAAAGGAGAACACGAGAATAATAGCACCTGCCTTAGCGACAGGAAATGTGCAGTGCACCTATTATGACACGGAGAGAAGAAATACAGCTTTAATATACTCCCCTTCAATGTAATCAAATTTCCTTTAATAAAAGAAAGACGGAGCTGGGGGTATTTATGGCTGGTGTGGAGGAGGAATAAAATCGCACATCTGCGGAGCCTCGTGGCTGTGACAGGCTGCCATGGATCTGGAGCTAGGTAGATTAGACATTTCTTGTTTAAATTCAATGAACTATTGCATTTTTTTTTTTTTTTACTAGAGGAGGTGTGAGTGTTGTTTTTCTCACATGGTTGGAATTACGGGTTGTGTTCATATAACTCCAGGAACAGGCAGAGAGAAAAACAATCATCAATAAGTCGTTAGATTAGTATTTCACATTGTACCACAGTTCTTGCTTCTCATGATCGGAAGGTTTTGATTTATTCTCTATACCGGCATGGCTTGGATATTAATGTGATCATTCTAAAGCCTTATTGTTTCTATAGTTATGGCTCATTCACAGAGACGATCCACATAAATGGATTTAAAAAGGTGTGTAATATTTGGTAGAAATAAGTCCTCAGCGTCATAATTTCCAACATGGGAAAGTATTTTTTACACTGGAGTGATTTGCAGTTTCATGGTAACATGAAGAGTAGTACAGTAGTATATACAGTAATTGTAATGTTGCGGGTATTGCGACAGGCAAACCCACAGATAACCGTTTCACGTATTTTCAGTCATGCAGGCCCGCGGCCACCCTCACGTGCAGTTGCTCGGCAACGCCGCCATGATGGCAATTAGGAGGATACATGACACCTGGATGCATGTCTATACTATAGGCCCCCAACACAAAGCAATAGACGTGCGGACATTAAGGTAGCACCAGGTCTAGGAGCATTGCTCTGGTATAGAGAAAAGAGAGAAGAAAAAAGGAAAAGAGATAGAAAAACTAAAACTAAAAAGAGAATAAAGTAGGATTAACCCTGTTTTAAGGGGACAGGGGACTACTTAGTTGTATATGTTTGTTTTTGTTTCATTAGTGATTTTGTGTTTAGTTAATAAACCCACGTTATTTCTGAACGGGAAAAACCTCCCGTAAGTGTGCACATTCACTTCCTCAGCTCACACACACAACCTTCCCTGCGATGCCCTGTATCACGAAGAAAAGCCCAGGCACGCGAGAATCATGCGCCATCCCTCCACATCGTAACAATAAAGTACTGACCACGATGTCCGTCACAATAACATTTTATTACCTGATGATTGCCAGGCTACCTGCTGCTTTGTCACACAGATACTGTAGCAATTGGTTGCTTCTGTTCTGCTGTGGCGGACTTGGAATGTGTGAATATGGATGGAGATGGTGTTAAGGTGACTTGACCCTTCCATATTTGTCTTATATTTGTCTCTGCTAAAAGTACTTGTTCAGTAACAGTCACATGGTTGTAATGGCACTCGCCTGAACCTCGTCAAGTTGATTAGCTTGTCTCTACAGTATATACAGTAGTTCTTGTTTGAATTGTTTCCTTTTGTCTTGCATCTGAGGTTTGCTCTGTTTATTTCATCCATTTTAATAAACCGTCGTTTGCACTCTTGCCCTGCTGCAGTGACATTTGCAGGAGTTTGATTTATCATACCATGATTACCTTAGACAGTGTACAAATATGTGTTTCCTCCTGGATTTGTTGGCGTTTGCTATCATTAGCTCAGTCTGTGCTCCAGTTGCAAATGAGACGGCGCTATGGAACATACTGGTAATGTTAACTGTTGTTGGTCTTTCAGCTGCTCCGGGCAAAGGGTTGCCACGGCGGACTATCCGGTCCGCATAACAACTTGGCACAGGTTTTATGCCGGATGCCCTTCCTGATGCAACCCTTCCATTTTATCGACCGGGACCGGCACTGCATCCAGTGGCTGGAGGTTTGGGCACTGGCTGGGAATCGACCCCGGGGTTTCCACATGGTAGGTTGAACATGGTGTCTAGGGATGGTTTCACTTTACCATAAAGATGGTTCTGGCCTCAACTGGTGTTGACAGCTGTTTCTCTGGGGACTTGACTTGGCTGCGGTTGCTCGATAGTTCAAGATTGCAATTGTCTCCAATAACTACCTGGACTCCATATTTACATCCATTTACATCAACTGTTATAGCTGAACTGCCTGTCACCTAACACACATTATTAATGCAGATTAATTCCTGCTCTCTGTTTCACCCAAATGAGGATGGGTTCCCTGTTGAGTCTGGTTCCTCTCAAGGTTTCTTCCTACTACATTTACATTTACATTTAGGCATTTAGCAGACGCTCTTATCCAGAGCGACTTACATTTTTTATCTCATTACACATCTGAGCAGATGAGGGTTAAGGGCCTTGCTCAAGGGCCCACCAGTGGCAACTTGGTGGTTGTGGGGTTTGAACCTGGGATCTTCCGAACCGTAGTCCAATGCCTTAACCACTGAGCTACCCCTGTCCCCTACTACCATCTCAGGGAGTTTTTCCTTGCCACTGTCGCCCGCGGCTTGTTCACCAGGGACGATCTGCTCATCTTGATTCATGCACACTTACATTCCATACAGACTTAAATAATTCTTTTGATTGTGTTAAGCTGGTTTGCGACAATGACAATTGTTAAATGCGCTATACAAATAAAATTGAATTTAATTGAAATTGAACATCTACCACTGAGCAACCAGTGCCCTGTTCAAGTAACGTTAGCTAATACCGACATTATAATCTTTCTAATTAATAGCTAATTAACTGTTCTGGAATTGAATCCCAAATAGTGTATAACATGGTAAGGTACAGTACAATCAAAACAATAGTGCCGTTCATCAGGGGTTAGAGATGGATTTGGGATTCTGCTTTGTGTTAGAAGCTTGTTAACTGTGAAAAACAACATGGACGGTTCAGAATAACTCGGAAGCGGGTTTTATGTGTTGTTTAAGATGACATAACATTATCAGATATGTTTTTTCTTGCTGAAAGTGCTTCATTTCCGTGACTGGTTTTGTGGGTGAGTTTAAGCATTGGCATCCAACAAGTAAGTTTGTGTATCCATAAACCATGTATTTACTAGGACTGAATCAGAACGCAGTTTTCAGTGACTCACTTTGATGCCACCACACGTGAAAAATTACTTCCCGACTGAGAAAATGCACAAGAATGTTAATCGGAAAGCTCTAACGATACTAATCCTATTCTTTATCCTATATAACATTAGTGTAAATGTTGTTTTCACATTCCGACTTAAAAGCACAACTCGCAAACTGAGACCATCCACGTGAATGCCACACGTGCACGCAGTAATTACACTTGCTCTGATGGCAGCAAAAGCTAAACACGCTTGGATTAAAATGCCCAAAGCTAAATGTTCTAAATGCAACAAATGTCTTTCAGCATCTGTGTGTAATGGGGGAAATCTGTCCAAGCTGATGAAACATTTGAGGACACACGGGATGAAGTTAAAAGTAAAGGGATGCAGATGTGTTTAACAGCTTGCGGACATCACCCGACAATGTGTTCGCCCCGACCCTAGTCAGACCAACTCTAGCAAAGTCAGGAGGGGTCACGTATTTTTTCAGATAAGGTAAATAAGGTCATATTTCTGCAAAATAATTACCGAAATTTGAAGCTGGTTTGTAGCATACCAGGAATGCCAACTACTTTGCTGTTACTGGAGTTAAATTGTACATTAGTTATGGTTTGTATCTACTTATATGTATGTATACTTATAAATGTATTGTTTACTTATTTATTTATTTTATCAATAAAAAGCTGGTCTTTAAATGTTATCCATTATTTTTTATGAATCTATTTTTTTAAAGTATCAATTTAGGGCCAGTATTGTAAAAAAGCAACAACAAATGATACGCAACCCAAGTAATGTCCCTTTTTGCCATCCAGAAGTGAGCGGGACCATGCTAGACAGACATAGTAATGTCCCATACAAAAGGTCAACAACTGTTATTTGAGTCTGTTTCTGAAATTGGCAAAAAAAAAAAAAATTATTATAGTCGAAACAGCAGATGTTTGCAGATGTTTACAAAAATGTATCCTCCTTACAGAATCATATCAACCATTTGAGGTAATTTCCTTTCTTTCCAAATTTCAGTTTTTCAATCTTCAATAGTTGTGTCTTTACACGGCCCGAGACCATAATCATAATATAAAATGTAATATATTGGCTCAGCAGACGCTTCCTGTCCTTCACTTTCTCCTGCTGTCTCACTAAAGTTGGGTCTGTTATTGATGGCACAGCTCACAGCATTTGTCTAAATGCTCTAAAGTGTCAGGGACTGTTATTACAGAATCTTCTGTCCCCATTTCCTCGCGACCGAGAAAGGCCGTGTGTTTCGCCCTGGACGGCTCCCTCCATCAGCCACGGATCGCAGTCATCTCATCAGGTGAATTAATTCTGGCTTCCTGTCATAATATCAGATTTATGAGCTGTGATCTAATCACAACCGCTGCCCAAGGTCGCCTCTGTTCTCCTGGCTAAAATGGGATCAGGAGATCGATGGGCGAGTTAAAGAAGAGAAAAACAATGTGAACAATAGCAAAGACCAGAAACACCCCCCACCATCAAAGAAAGGAAGTGGGGGTGGTGTTGGTTTCTCTTGAGGCAGGGATATCAATAGGGACCAGGTTCCAGATGGTCTAGACTGACCAGTAAATATCAAAGTACAGGAAATTGTACAGGTTGCCATCTCTGAATACATAGAAAAGTAGAAATCATCTGAAATAGTTTTTTCTTTGATGTAAATTTCTCAATTCCTTAAAAAAACCCAACAACGATCTTTTGGTCTTTATTAAGAACGGAAAGTTGTGTTTTTTTTTCCCCATACAAGACATCCAAAGAAATTTACAGGCAAGACAGGACGCCAACAAAGTGCAGAGTTGAGCTGGTGGGGAATAAGGGTCTTGTTTAAGGGCAATCAGCTTTGAAGCTAAGATTGAAGAGAATATATGAATACAAAGTCAAAAGTTATTTTTAAATGATTTTTTAAAAAATTGATTTATTTTTATTTTAACCTCTCTATGACCTCATGGCAAAATAAGGGCTGTTATTAAAGATGTTCTCGGTGAAAGTTTGAGTTAATGACACAAAAGAATTTCTAAAACTAACGAGTTGCAGTTAGTTGCAGTACATTCTGTGCATACACTGTGTGGCATACATCATGCCATCTAATGCCTGGTATAAATGCCCACGGGTACTTCATAATTATTTACAAATTGTGTTCAACAGTGGTTAATTACACTAATTGCTAACTGAGTTAGCAAAGCTAACTAGCATGTAGCACAAGGCTGAATCCCTTATCCCTCTCTAACCTGTTGGTGTGTAGAACAAGGGATTGTACACGATCTATAGTGGACTAGCTTTTCATTGTCCTCTATTTGCAGAGTTTCAACCTTGGAACCCTGGACATAAACGTAGCTGATAATCTAAAATGGAAAAAAAGTGGAAGTATAAAGAGAAATGTACAAGATTTGCAGGTCTGTCCACCAACTCCATGGTTTGTTCTACTCACCTTTTGACTAAACAGTACTGGTAAGAATTTAAAACTACCGCCATGCTTATTAGTTGCACTACCTTTGAGGCGCTAGCTATCAGTCGCCAGCTCCAGCAGTCGTGGTTAGTTCGTTCAACCTGGATCTGTGTTGGAAAATCAAAATGATTGGACAAATCAAGAATTTGTTAAAGTTAATAATAAATGATGTTTGTCGAACTGTTGTATGCTTGGGCTGTGTCCTTGTGCTGACTGCATCGAGGCCATGCTGATATTCAGTACAACAGCACTCCCTCTCATGTGATATTTCTTAATTATAGTGCTAAGCAGTGTTGGGTGTAATGCACTACAAAGTTTTGATGTAACGAGTAATCTAACGCGTTAGGGCCACCATTTACTGTAAGTACTCAGTTACTTTGTTATTTTTAACAGTTACTTTGTTATTTATTCCTGCTGTTATACCCATATCTCACCTCTGCGGTTTGCCTATGCGAGGATCGACGCGCGGAAATCTGGAAACCTAATCACAGCGCCAAAACTCGCGGTGAATCATGATGAACCGTACTTACGACCACCGCGCGAAACCCCATAGGTGAGATAGGGGTATTAGTAGTGAACAGATTATGGGAATGAAGAATCACAAAGGAGTTTTCATTTTCTGCAATGGAAAAATACTCTACTCGTTACTTTTATCAGAAAGTAACGCTGTAATGTAACTGATTACTTTGTAATGTAATTAGTTACTTTAAAACGTAACGTCCCCCAACACTGGTGCTTAGTATGGTATTTTGCATAAAAATTTAACTCAACTTGTATTTAAATGATGTTTAATAAAGCTTACTCTAATCCAGTTTGAAACTTATTACACTGTTAAACAATAGTGTTTATGATGAACAGACTATACAGTCACTTGACATCAAGTCATATATTTGTGCTTCACACACAGTCATGCATGCAAATCTAATGAATCATTAGTAATTTAAAGGTTTTATATGCCCTGTAATATGTTGTCAGTGTATTTTTAATGCATTATGTATAGAGTACGTAGAGAAAGCGTGCCAAAAGGCGATTAATTGATGAATGGGAGAAGAGGAAATGTGTGATGGCAAGCGTGAAGTCTTTCTAAACGGCTTCATTGTTTCTGTTAAATGAAGCACGGCTAAGATGACTTCATCATCCCGGTTTTGGCGTGAAACCTATTAGTCTCTGTATGAGAAATAAAGGAAGCAGAGCTAAAGATAAAAAAAAAGAAAAAAGAAAAAAAGTAACTCATGGAGAGGTTTGAAGCCCCCTTAAGTAAATTCCTCTCTCATCTGAAGAAGAATTGGAAGACATTTAGATAATGAAGGTTAAACTCTGTATCTAAACACTGCCTGGACAGATTAAGAGTGGTTATCACGTGTGCGGAGGCCAATTTACAGACTAACAACTTTCATCATCAAGACAGAGGAGAGTTTCTCTCGGGTTGTCAAGCAGACTATGTGAAGCCTGGGCTCAAGATGGAAAAACAAAACAAAATCCTCCGGGGAGATGAGTGCGCCTCAGTTTGTCATATCCCAGATGGTGTGTAAGTCGTGCAGACGAAGCGTGCTGGAGAAAAGCTGTCAAAACGAATATGAATACCTCGCCGCGGCCTGTGTGACAGGCAGCCTGATAGCAAACAGGAACCAAGACTAGAGCACATTTAATATTACAAGAAAAGGAAATGGAGTCTGGTTCCAGCAGATATTAACCAAAGTGCAAATAATCATGACCAAACCCTGTCGCTCGTTCGCAGCTCATTACCTTGACTCACGTGAGTGACAGGAGTCCGGCCCTCTCGCTCGTTTTCAATCTTGCTGATGTACCGTAAGGTGTCATGAACGCCGCAGAACAGCCATTTGCATACAGGCCTCACACGCCCCAATCGATGCTTTAATTATGAAATGAAACACATTCAAGCGCCGAGCAGCTCCTACGCCCATTAATTATTGAACTAAGCACATTAAAGCGGCTGAGGGACGGCCGGAAAAGATTACAATTTACCCAGTGCGATCGTAAAGCAGCCACGAGCTCTGTCATTAAACCCGCCGGGCTGAAGAGCAATGTTCTTGTGCAAATTGGCTGACTAAGAGACGCATTACAGTGATTTTCCACATTGGGATGTATATTAAAGATTTTCAAATAAACCATGGATCTCTGTGAAAGCGCTTAGCACAGACGTTAGGGCTGACTGGGTAGTGCTCATGCTGTAGGAGTACATGACACCTACTGTACATAATAGTTCATAATAGCTGATATTAACCTACGAACTATTTTTTTGCATTACATCACAGGCAAGTGAGGCCTGCAGCTCTTAAATGTTGTTCTGGGTCCTTTTTATGAGCTCCTGGATGAGTCGTCGTTTTGCTCTCTGAGTAATTTCGGAAGTCCGGCAACTCCTGGGAAGGGTCAGAACTGTTCCAAGTTTTCTCATTTATAGATAATGGTTCACTGGAGTCCCAAAGCTTTGGAAATGGATTGTAACCCTTTCCAAACTGATATAAGACAAGTACTTTGTTCCTCATATGTTTTTAAATTTCTTTAAAATAAGTTGCTTTTTAAAATTTTATAGCATTCTTCACCTTGTCTAAAAAAAAAATCACTTAAATAGAAATCATTAAAATAGGTTCACTATTAAGAAATCGCTTGAATAGGTTCTAATCGGCCTACAGTATGGAGGATGTTAGGTTGTTGTTAGGGTCAAGTGAAATTAACTCAGCTTTCCAAAAAAAATTGATTAATTGGTGGGCGATTACTTTTTCACATAGGTCTGGGCAGGTTTGAATAGCTTTTCTTCTTTAATAAATGAAATAATTTAAAAACTGCAACTGCTGAGTGGATTTAGAGGAAGACCAGCTACCGTCAGGATGTGTAGAGACCACTGGAACACTGAATGAACAGTGACGGAATCAGCATGCAATATTGTTGCCGAATAAAGACGAGACTAACAAAAAAAAAAAAAACTTTTATCTTTATTTTTGTTGAGGTATAATTTTTGTAATGCAACCACGGGGGGGCACAATCCAGTGTCTTCTTGTGCCAGTCCCAAGTCTGGATAAATGCAGAGGGTTGTGTCAGGAAGGGCATCCGACGTAAAACATTTGCCAAATCAATGATGCGAATCAAGAATTTAATTCCCATACCGGATCGGTCGTGGCCCGGGTTAACAACGACCGCCACTGGTGCTGTTGACCTACAGGGTGCTGGTGGAAATTGGGCTACTGTTGGTCGAAGAAGGAGAGGAGGAAGGCGTGTTCGTAAGCAGAGAGAGAAGAGGAAAGGCAAGAGTTTAGGAGTGAAAGTGGGGACTTTGAATGTTGGGACCATGACAGGGAAGGGAAGAGAGTTAGTTGATATGATGCAGAGAAGAAAGGTGGATATACTGTGTGTACAGGAGACCAGGTGGAAAGGTAGCAAGGCTAGAAGCTTAGGATCAGGGTTCAAATTGTTTTACCATGGTGTGGATAGGAAAAGAAATGGAGTAGGAGTTATCCTAAAGGAGGAGTTTGTAAGGAATGTTCTAGAGGTGAAGAGAGTATCAGATAGGGTGATGAGTCTGAAGCTGGAAATTGAAGGGATAATGTTCAATGTTGTTAGTGGTTATGCCCCACAGGTAGGATGTGAGTTAAAAGAGAAGGAGAAATTCTGGAGTGAGTTAGATGAAGTGATGCAGAGCATACCCAGAGGGGAGAGAGTGGTGATTGGTGCAGACTTCAATGGACATGTTGGGGAAGGGAACAGAGGTGATGAAAATGTGATGGGCAGGTTTGGTTTTCAGGACAGGAATGTAGAAGGACAGATGGTGGTGGACTTTGCAAAGAGGATGGAAATGGCAGTGGTAAATACTTTCTTCCAGAAGAGGCAGGAACATAGGGTGACATATAAGAGTGGAGGCAGAAGCACTCAGGTCGACTACATCTTGTGTCGACGTTGTAACCTGAAAGAGATCAGTGACTGCAAAGTGTTGGTAGGGGAGAGTGTAGCCAGACAACACAGAATGGTTGTGTGTAAAATAACCCTGGTGGTGAGGAAGGCGAAGAGGACAAAGGCAGAGCAGAGGACAAAGTGGTGGAAGCTGAGAAAGGAAGAATGTTGTGAAGTCTTTAGGGAGGAGTTGAGACAGGCTATGGGTGGTCAGGAGGTGCTTTCAGTTGACTGGACAACTACAGCCAATGTGATCAGGGAGACAGGTAGGAGGGTACTTGGTGTATCATCAGGTAAGGGGAAAGTGGACAAGGAGACTTGGTGGTGGAATGAGGAAGTCCAGGAGTGTATACAGGGAAAGAGGCTAGCTAAGAAGAAGTGGGACACTGAGAGGACTGTAGAGAGTAGACAGGAGTACAGGGAGATGCAGAGTAAGGTGAAGGTAGAGGTGGCAAAGGCCAAACAAAGAGCATATGAGGACTTGTATGCTAGGCTAGACAGTAAGGAGGGAGAGGGGGATCTGTACAGGTTGGCAAGGCAGAGAGATAGAGATGGGAAGGATGTGCAGCAGGTTAGAGTGATTAAAGATAGAGATGGAAATGTACTGACAGATGCCAGGAGGGTGATGGGAAGATGGAAGGAGTATTTTAAGGAGTTGATGAATGAGGAAAACGAAAGAGAACAAAGAGTAGAAGAGGTGACTGTTGTGGAACAGGAAGTAGCAAATATTGGTAGAAGTGAGGTGAGAAGGGCGTTGAAGAGGATGAAGAGTGGAAAGGCTGTTGGTCCTGATGACATACCTGTGGAGGTATGGAAGTGCTTAGGAGAGGTGGCAGTAGAGTTTTTGACAAGTTTGTTTAACAAGATCTTGGAGAGTGAGAGGATTCCAGAGGAATGGAGGAGAAGTGTATTAGTGCCAATTTTTAAGAACAAGGGAGATGTGCAAAGCTGTGGCAATTATAGAGGTATAAAGCTAATGAGCCAGACAATGAAGCTGTGGGAAAGAGTAGTGGAAGCTAGGTTAAGGGCAGAGGTGAACATTTGTGAGCAGCAATATGGTTTTATGCCTAGAAAGAGTACATCAGATGCAGTATTTGCTTTGAGGATGCTGGCGGAGAAGTACAGAGAAGGTAACAGGGAGTTGCATTGTGTCTTTTTAGATTTAGAGAAAGCGTATGACAGGGTGCCAAGAGAGGAGCTGTGGTATTGTATGAGGAAGTCTGGAGTGGCAGAGAAGTATGTTAGAGTGGTGCAGGACATGTATGAGAGCTGTAAGACAGTGGTAAGATGTGCTGTAGGTGTGACAGAAGAGTTTAAGGTGGAGGTGGGTCTGCATCAAGGATCAGCTCTAAGCCCCTTTTTGTTTGCTCTGGTGATGGACAGGATGACAGATGAGGTAAGACAGGAGTCCCCATGGACTATGATGTTTGCAGATGACATTGTGCTCTGTAGCGAGAGCAGGGAACAGGTGGAGGAAAATTTGGAGAGGTGGAGGTATGCTCTGGAAAGCAGAGGAATGAAGGTTAGCCACAGCAAGACGGAATACATGTGTGTAAATGAGAGGGACTCAGGAGGATCGGTGAGGCTACAGGGAGCAGAGGTAAAGAAGGTGCAGGATTTTAAGTACTTGGGGTCAACGGTCCAGAGCAACGGAGAGTGTGGAAAGGAGGTGAAGAGGCGGGTACAGGCAGGTTGGAATGGGTGGAGAAAAGTGTCAGGTGTGTTGTGCGATAAAAGAGTTTCAGCGAGAATGAAAGGAAAGGTGTACAGGACAGTGGTGAGACCAGCGATGCTCTACGGCTTAGAGACAGTGGCACTGAAGAAAAGACAGCAGGAAGAGTTGGAGGTAGCAGAGCTGAAGATGTTGAGGTTCTCTTTGGGAGTGACAAGGATGGATAGGATTAAGAATGAGTTTATCAGAGGGACAACCCACGTTAGATGTTTTGGAGATAAAGTCAGAGAGGCCAGATTGAGGTGGTTTGGGCATGTGCAGAGGAGAGATTGTGAATATATCGGTAGAAGGATGCTGAGGTTGGAACTGCCAGGCAGGAGGTCTAGAGGAAGACCAAAGAGGAGATTTATGGATGCAGTAAGAGAGGACATGAAGTTAGTTGGTGTGAGAGAAGAGGATGCAGAGGATAGGGTTAGATGGAGGCAGATGATTCGCTGTGGCGACCCCTGAAAGGGAACAGCCGAAAGACAAAGAAAGAAGTATAATTTTTGTCACAATCCGCTGCGATACGGTCAATGCGCGCGGCGTATCAGGAGTCATTTGCGTGACGGGATGTTACAAGCTTGGTTATCTCTATATGTATAACTCTATATGTATAACTCCTGGTCATTACAGCAGTATTACCGAGAAATAAAGCCGATGTGTAGTAATATCGAAAGGGAAACAGTGGGGGCACACAATCGCTGGGAAAAATACCACAGTCCTGAAGATGCGCATCACGGCATTTCATAAAAATCACCCAGTTTTACAGCCTCTTCGTGTTAATTATGTTACCACATGGGAACATAATTATGTTATGATTTTATTTATTTAATTTTATTTTGTAGTTAAACCGTTGCAGAACACATTAAGATAATAGGTTAGCAAATGATTGTGACCCATAGGAGCTACAACAGTCTACTGCCCATAGTGCTCCTATTGTTTAGTAGTTAAAAATATGGACATGCAGCAGTTGTTGTTATGGTTAAAATAAATATAATTAGCTGAAAACATCAGATGAAAAGATGCATTTTAAATGTTAAGATAATTATTTTGTGAGAAACCTTAAACAATAGGTTTTAGCTATAGGGTTGACTGTAGGGTTAATTAATAATAATCTTATTGCTAAAGTGTTATGCTTTCATTTAATACAACTAGACTTAAAGCTTCCTCTGACTAAAACTAGACTAAATTGTGCAGACTTGTGGTCGACAAAAACAGGATATGATGTCCTACTACATATGACTAAATAAGACTAAATATCATCAAAACTAACATTTATTCCGGGTCTAAGACTAAAATAAAAAAAAAAAGCGGACAAAATTATTATTATCACAAATATGCAAAAATGAATAAATAAATAACAGGAAGTGGGCAAATACTTTTCCGCAGCGCTGTAGTTGCATCGCAGCTGAGTTACAGTAAGTGATACAGACTTGTGAATTAACAACAACTTAAGCTGTTTTAAGGCTAATGCACATTTAAATACTTACACAACTGCTCTGTCTTTTAATGAAATTATACTTTAGATTTCTGCCCATATTAATAAGATGCATCCGCACTGTAAGAAATTAATCGGAATTACAGTACGCTGATGTATGGACTTTATCTCTGAATTCAAAGTAAAACACATTTGCAAATAATCATTCATTTGCACACAGGATGTAAAAAAGTGAAACAGTGAAATAATCAACAATGTTGGTGCTGTGATGTAGCACCTACTGTACTGTATGTAGCCTTATGAACATCTAGTATGTTTGGACATTTTAAGCTTTTGCTTTGAAGCAAGACTGAGACTGTTTACTACTTTAGAGATATTCTATGTGCGATTTCTCAGTTTTTTTCACGGTTGTGGTTCTCAGAATTAGACTTTTAGAAATTCAAGCCTCTGAATTTTTAAATCTTGAACATTATGTTTTTGCACTGTTTGTGCATCCTTGCAGTAAATGATTTCAGCCATATACATATGTAGCAGGTTTGCTGATCCTTATCCACTTCTGTTGCAAAATATATTTTCACCTCAGTGGGGAGAGAAATGGAATGGATTATCCCTGTAAATTTAGTAAAAAACATTGCAGTCTGGTTCAGATCGATCTCTTTCGGTCCTGTTGTGCTCACAATCTTACATCTACTTTAAATTCTTTTTTTTCCCCTTTTAATAACGGATCAAGTGCAAAGTCAATATGGTGTTCGAGGTCAACGAGCCACACTGACATTGTAAAAGTTTTTTTTTTTTGCGCCTTGTATCTTTTAAAGATTTTTAGGATACTCAACCTGTTATCTTTTTTCTTCAACAAAGCATGCTGAATAAAATTATGAGGTCAAAGGAATAAAAGGAATAAAAAAAAATATATTAAAAAAACATTGAGCTAGCATTGAGGTGAAGGAAACCTTTTAAATCATTAGATTCCTTTTTAAAATCTGTGTGGGCAGAAATCCTGCTTGAGCAAATGTGATGTGTGTGTACTGCATACAGAAAAAGGGTCATTTCAATGAAAGATAGTTTGTACAGTACATACCAGTTTTACTCTGATATATGTGGATATCCTGTAGCTTCTCAGTTTGTTTTTTTTGACAGGGTATCACACTTGTTACTGCTTATCAAACAGCTCAACTTCAAGCATGTTCGAGAGTTAAGAGCAGGGATCCATCCATCCATCCATGAAACCCTGAAGTCCAACTAGGGACCATGGAGACCAATGATTGTATTTATTCCCAATTTTCACGACTGTGGTACGATCTACATGTCTTTGAATGGTGGGAGGAAACCAGAGTACCAGGAGGAAACCCACCAAGCATGCAAACTCTATGCACATAGACCTGGGTGGGAATCGAACCCCGACCCTGGAGGTGCAACGCGACAGCTCTAACCACTAAGCCACTGTGCCGGAAGAGCATAGTGAAGTGAAATGGAACCCCAATGGCAGCAGCTGGCATAGCAAATGGCAATGGCTGCCCCAATGGCAGCAGCGAAACCCACTGACTGAATGCACCTACTTAATACAGGAATAAAAAAAAAAAGAATCTCTAAAATGGATCCTCCGGTATCAATGAAGGGTGTATTTCCAAGCTCACACCCAGTCATCTCAAGATAGGCTCTGGATCCGCTGCCACCCTGACCAGGATGAAGTGCAGACTAAAGGAGGAATGAAAAAATGAATGAAATTTCAGTATTAAGTGAAGAACTTTCTACACTTATGTGTGTTTGTGTGTGTGGGTGTGTAGTTGGAAAACTCTGGACCCAAAACTTGACATGGTTTTGCTTTTTTCCCCTGAAGTTATTGTAGGGGTGTCACGTACAATGTTCTTGTATGAATCAGAAATAAAAAGACAGCATGAGCAGCCTTCAGACAGAAACTGCTGAGACCCTGAAGACTTATCTTTTTAATGTCATGCTGGTGTTCTCTTGGAGCCGAGGACCTCCTGTTTCTCTTTTTGAGCAAAAAAAAAAAAAAGCTATCGTGCTCATGCATAAATCATACCATCTGAGGAGTAAACACCGAGGGTATCAGCCCGGAGGAGAACCGCTCAAGCTGGCGAACCTGAAATGAGGGACAGGTTCTCATCCGCCGATTTCTCTCTTGGGGTTGGACTCGCTGTTGTTCGCAGAGTTTTTTCAGAAGCACGAATAACAAGCACTTGGCTTCATCAGGATTGAAACAAGAGGTAGAGTTTCTGTCTCAGGAGGTCATTCGTCTCATCAACCTGCAGTCTATCGTAGCGCTCTGGGGCTATAATGATCAAACATGCCTGATCCAATCAAGCTGTCACCACTGAGGCCTAATTAAGAGATCTTCAAAGCGTGTCAGAATCAGGAAGGCCCAGAGGATGCTAATGAACTGCTGGAATGTGCTGTAGCTCATCACATCAGATATAAATATATACACACTGAAGATTATTAGCAAAGACCACTATAATCCCTATTGAGCTTGAAGGCACGGAGGACATGTCTGATAATAAAGGGACAAGGGGACTAGGGGAAATACATCACCAGAAGATTTTTCGAATCCTGGGAACCCCATAGGTCCATAAGAACTTTGGGGCTAATTCACCAAAGATCTGTAGAAGGTACTGCAGGCAGGGCACCTATCTAATCCCTGCTGTTGCGCCAATTAAGGCGAGGCTCTTAACCCGTGCAATTCTGCACGTGTCAGTCAGTATAGATGAAAAAGTTTTCCAAAAATCTGACAAAGGTCCACACATGATCCCAATAAATTTATTAGAATTTTGTTCCTATGTAAAATACTCAGTTATAATTGGCAAGCAAATACACAGACCAGGCATAACGTTATGACCACCTGCGTAATACTAAGTAGGTCCACCATAAAAGTGATGCGCTGTGTGTTCTGACACCTTTCTATCACAACCAGCATTAACCTTTTCCTCAATTTCCTCAGCCTTCACTCCCCATGTGCATCAGTGAGCCTAGGCCACCCATGACCCTCTCGCCAGTTCACCGGTTTTCCTTGCTTTGATCACTTTTGGTATGTCCTGACCACTAAAGACCAGGAACATCCCACAAGAGTTGCCGGATTGCAAGTTGCTCTGACCCAAGTCACTCAAATCTATCTAATCTATATTTCTGTTTCAAACACAATCAACTTAGGGAAAAAAGGTTTTCTTGCTTCCTAATATACCCCACCCACTTCCAGCCGCAACTGCAACGAGATATTGAAAATGTACCTCCGGTGAGAAGGGCCGAATTGTGATGGCTAGACAAATGGATGAGAGCAACTTCAAAACCGCAGCTCTTGTGGGATGTTCCCAGGCTACTGCATTGGCCGTGGCAGTGTCGATCAAATAGAGGGAACATTTAATGCAGGTTCCAAGAGCAAGGTGTCAGAACACACAGTACGTCACTGTTTTTTGGTGGCAAACGGGGGACCTACTCAATATTAGTGCATGATCAGTTTATGTATTTATGTAAATTGAGCTTTGGTCAAAAGTTTAAACTTGGCATGAAAATGAGCAGAAATAAAGGTTTATGCTTTGCTATTGATTTTGTTAGATCACAACTGGAAGTTTACAGATAATCGATGAAATAGATTTATACAGAAATGAGGCTGAAAATCAAGAATTTCATGAAAACAAAATGTTATAATATATCCATTGCTATAGCTACAGTACTGCATGGAGAGATGATAAGAGATGATCGAATCCAATGATTTCTTTCAATTTAATGATTTAATTGTATTAACTTCATCATTGTGGCTCATATATATTAATAACCCCCCAGGCAACTAAGGGTAAAAATGACTTGTGGTTGGAGATCATGACCTAGTTTGGCAGGTATGTAAAGCAGGAGTTGGGTTCTACACACAGCTTAAGTGTTTGTGGTGCAATGAGCTCAGTGTGTGCTCTGCTATATAATAAGCCTAATGAGTGTATATAAAACTTTCAACAGACAGCAGCACTGACTGTGCCCTTATTGTTTTTTTCCATCCCTCTCTATTAGCCATGTCAGATGACCAGGTAAAAATAGCAACAATAAAAAGGCCACGGTGGCATAACAGCTGAATTCATTCACGCTTTCAATGCAGGCTTTACTCACAATAGAAAAACATTTTTTTCCCCAGAAACGAAAACCAAAAAAAAAACAAAAAAAACATGCTTACTGTCTCGGACAAAATACCGGTTTATTTATTTTTTTCCCCAAACTTGAATTAAACTGCCACGCAGGCTTCAAACAAAAGGCAGTAAAATGGCACTGATCGAATCCTTCACAAAAGAGCTGGTGTCCGTGCCCGGTCAGCCGGCTCTCAGGGGTCAGCGAGTGGAATTAAAGCAGCAGAGCTCATTGAAATTCATTTCGCTTCTGTTCAACATTTTCTTCACCTTAATGAGCAGCGAGACCAGGGGAATCTTGTCAGACAGTGTGTTTAGCATAACAAGAACCGGTTTCAACTGGATTTATATGATTATGAACTTTTATATGATTATGAACCTGGAGGATGGAGCTGAATGCATGCAGACATCTTACACTCCCTGACACGTGCTTTATATCAACAATAATTACCCCTTGAAATGTAAAATGAATTCCTATATACAGTATGTAAGGTGCTTTCATTGCACCTTGGAAGTGTTATGCATCGATTATTAATACCTTAAAAGCCCAGAGGAGGTACAATTCAGTTCAAATACTTTTAATGTGTTTAATACATGGGTAGTTTGATCCTGAACTTCAACAGCGTCCTGGCACATAAACAATAACTCGGCTTCACTCTATCACAAGCTACTCTCACACACACTCAACAGACGCGCAACTCCTGCTAGCGTTAGCTGAATACTAATCAAGCCGGACTGCTGAGTCTTTCATCCTTCTTTAATTTTCGGATATTAGGCTGAATAATTCGTACTCAGGTGTCAGATTCTCCGCAGGCTCCGGGATAAACAGGTCCCAGTGTGTTACTCCTCCGTTTGACAAGTTCACACACTCAAACAGGCTCTTTTAATTATCTGCAGGGTTGGCAAAAAATGAAGCAGCAGAGCGGTACAGAGCATTAATGATGAGCAAAGAACGGTGTGTGACAAGTGTCTCTCCAGCCGTGGCCAAAGGTTTTGAGAACGAGACAAATAATTTCCACAAATTCTGCTGCTTCAGTGTTTTTAGATCTTTTTGTCACGTGTTACCATGGTCATTGCAAGCATTTCTTAAGGTGTCGAAGGCCTTTATTGACAATTATACTAAGTTTATGCAAAGAGTCAATATTTGCAGTGTTGATCCTTCTTTTTCAAGACCTCTGCAGTTCTCCCTGGCATGCTGTCAAGTAACGTCTGGCCCACATCCTGACTGATGGCGTGGCCTATTCTTACATAATCAGTGCTTGGAGTTTGTCAGAATTTGTGTTTTGTGGTTTTAAACAGTAACCACAAGTTCTCAATGTGGATGTTTCCTGGCCATGGACCCAAAATTACAATGTTTTGTTTTCTGAGCCACTTAGTTATCACTTTTGCCTTATGGCATGGTTCTCCATCATGCTGAAAAAGGTATTGTTCATCCACCAACTGTTCTTGGATAGTTGGGAGAAGTTACCCTCTGAGGATGTTTTTGTATAATTCTTTATTCATGGCTGTGTTCTTAGGCAAAATTGTACTATAAATAAGCCCATTCCCTTGGCCGAGAAGCAACCTCACACATCAATGGTCTCAGGATGCTTTAATGTTGGCATGACACAGAACTGATGGTAGTGCTCACCTTAAAGAAGGGCAGCAAAGAATACGCTTCTCTCCTGGAAAAAAAAACATCAGGGACAGACTAATATTTTGCAAAAGGTACAGCAATGAATGAATCCCTTTTCTGATTGTTTGAGGCATCCGGGGAAAAAAAAGCTTGTCTAGAGAAGAAAAGGTGAGGGCTACCATCAGTCCTGCCAATCGATCTCATCATCTTCCGGCTTAAGCTACTGGTTAAAATCCTGTAGCCAGCATGGGTCTTAATTCAGTTTATGTCAGTGAGATACTAATTCTCAACCTAATCAGTCCCTTGATAGTTTCCTGATCTTGAACTCCAGTGTATCATGATTGGATGGAGACTGCGGCACATCCAGAGACAACAACATGCATAATCAGATATTATCCACAACACGCAAATGATGAAGCTGAATTAGAGGGAAATAACTGATGACTATTTATTCAGTAGCATTTTATTTAGAAGTGGTGTTTATAATGCAACATGACACCTACAATTGTGCAAGTTCTCCCACTTAAAAAGATGAGGGAGGCCTGTAATTTTCATCATAGGTATACCTCAACTATGAGAGACAAAATAAGAAAGAAAAAAAATCTTGTAGGATTTTTAAAGACTTTATTTGCAAATTATGGTGGAAAATAAGTATTTGTTCATCTACAAACCAGCAAGATTTCTTACAGACCTGTAACCTCTTCTTTAAGAGGCTCCTCTGTCCTCCTGTATTAATGGCATCTGTTATCAGTATAAAAGACACCTGTCCACAACCTCAAACAGTCACACTCCAAACTCCACTATGGTCAAGACCAAAGAGCTGTCAAAGGACACGGGAAACAAAATTGTAGACCTGCACCAGTCTGGGAAGACTGAATCTGCAATACAGTAGGTAAGCATCTTTGTGTGAAGAAATCAACTATGGAAGGAATTATTAGAAAATAGAAGACATACAAGACCACTGATAATCTTCCTCGATCTGGGGCTCCTGGGACAAGATCTCACTCCATGGGGTAAAAAAAAAAACAAGAACTGTGAGCAAAAATCCCAGAACCACACGAGGGGACCTAGTGAATGACCTGCAGAGAGTTGGGACCAAAGTAACAAAGGCTACCATCAGTAACACACTGCGCCGCCAGGGACTCAAATCCTGCAGTGCCGGACGTGCCCCCCTGCTTAAGCCAGTACATGTCCAGGCCCATCTGAAGTTATGTAGAGAGCATTTGGATGATCCAGAAGAGGATTGGAAGGATGTCATATGGTCAGATGAAACCAAAATAGAACTTTGTGTTTGGAGGAGAAAGATTGCTGAGTTGCATCCAAAGAACACCATACCTACTGTGAAGCATGGGGGTGGAAACATCACGCTTTGGGGCTGTTTTGCTGCAAAGGGACCAGGACGACTGATCCGTGTAAAGGAAAGAATGAATGGGGCCATGTATCGTGAGATTTTGAGTAAAAACCTTCTTCCATCAGCAAAGGCATTGAAGATGAAACGTGGCTGGGTCTTTTAGCATGACAATGATCCCAAACACACCGCCCGGGCAACAAAGGAGTGGCTTCGTAAAAAGCATTTCAAGGTCCTGAAGTGGCCTAGCTTCAGATGTATCCAGTGTCTCCAGATCTTAACCCCATAGAAAATCTTTGGAGGGAGTTTAAGTCAGTGTTGCCCAGCGACAGCCCCAAAACATCACTGCTCTAGAGGAGATCTTCATGTTGGAATGGGCCAAAATACCAGCAACAGTGTGTGAAAACCTTGTGAAGACTTACAGAAAACATTTAACCTCTGTCATTGCCAACAAAGGGGATATAGCAAAGTATTAAAATAAAATCTTGTTATTGACCAAATACATATTTTTCACTATAATTTCCAAATAAATTTATAAAAAATCCTACAATGTGATTTTCTGGATTTTTCTTTCTTATTTTGTCTCTTATAGTTGAGGTATACCTATGTTGAAAATTAAAGGCCTCTCTCATCTTTTTTTATTATTATATTTTTTTATTGATATTTAACAACAACAACAAAAAGCAGAGCCATATCAATATACAGTCGACACCCACAGCAAACATTTAAAAACAAAAAATAATCTGTTAATATAAGAGTGAACATGAAAACACCCAAGGGCAAAACAGTTCAATAAAAGAAAACATAAAAGAAAGAGTCATGATTGCTCAAGTAGATCCCACAAAGGGGCCCATATCCGCCAGAATAGCTCAGATTTGTTCTGTAAGTCGTATGTAAGTTTTTCCACTGGGAGAAGAATACCCACTTGTGCCAAACACATCTTTAAAGTTGGTACATGAGATGATGACCATAAGATAGGTATACATTTATTTGCCAGATATGTAATGAAATTTTATAAACAATTTAAATCATAAGGAAGACCTAGTGGTATTTTACTATTTAACAGGTATATAATTGGAGACATAGTGAATTTTCTAGCCAGTAATTTCTCAACCAGATCATGCACTTCATACCAAAAATTTTTAATTTTAATTTTGAATTACATTTAAAACACAGCTGAGATACATTCGGATACATTTTGTGGAGGCGTACAGGGGTGAGATATGTTCTATATATGAATTTTAAGTTTTGCTCATGCACAGAAACTGAAGTTGATTTGTGAGAAACCTCCCTACATATAGAGAGCCATTCATCATCAGTGAATGATCGGCCCATATCCTTTTCCCAAACCTTTCTCGAAGGATTCAAAGGTGAAGAGGTGTCTGATAAAAGAGAGCCATACAGATAGGAAATCTGACCCTTCAATGCCCCTGGAAGAAGAAGATGATTTTTAATATCAGACATTTCAAAGCGGATTTCGCCCTGTCTCATTTCATATTGAATAAAATGACGTAACTGGAGAAATTCGAAAAAATCTGTTCTAGGAAGTTTATAATCCATTCTAAGTGTCTTGAAAGATTTGACAACATTATCTGTAAATGAATTGGATGAAATTAAAAACCCCTTTCTTCACCCAGGACCGAAGGCCAATATTAGCCAAGGAAGCAGGAAAGTCGGGGTTCAAAATGATTGGGGATTGCATGGTTAAATTCCCGGGGAGGTGGAGATACCCAAAGGGGGATTTAATAATAAAAAAATTTCAACTACTGACCGGATCTTCTTAAAATTATTAATAAATGGAGGAGATATTAATGTTCTCGGGGTACATGCAAAAGCTTCCATAGTGACCCACAAAGAGCCTGTATAATTTGAAAACCATCTAAGCATTTGTTTGATCTGAGCAGCCCAGTAGTAAAGCTGTATGTTGGGCAAAGATCCGCCTTCACACTCCCTTGGCTTGAGGAGAGACGTGAATTTAATCCTGGGTTTTTTATTATTCCATATAAACTTACTGATGGCTGTATTCAGACCCTTAAAAAAGTTAGAATTTAAATAACAGGGTATGCATTGAAATAAATGAAGTAAACGGGGTAACACATTCATTTTAATTGTGCAAATTCTTCCAAAAAAAAAAAATTGGCAAAGAAGTCCACCTATTCATACCCTGTTTAAGTTTTGTCATTAAGGGTGAATAATTTTTGGAGAACAAATCCTTTACGTCGGGGGTTATGTGTACAGTATGCCCAAATAAAGAAACCCAGAGTCAGTGATGTGAAAGGGACTCTCTCATCTTTTTAAGTGCACAATTGGTGGCTGACTAAATACTTTTTTGGCCCACTGTACATACAGTATGTCCCTTGTGGCAACTGAGGGACGTCAGGAAGTCGATATATAAGGGTTTAGTGCGTGACTGAGAAAATCACTTAGTTAGTCTGTAAGTCAGTATGTACTGTATGTACTTAACTAAGTCTGTAAGTCATTATCTAGGTTATTAAGTCAAATAAGTTTATAAATTTAACAAGGAAGAAAGAAAGTAGTCAGTAAGTTAATATGTCACACTCAGGCAAAGAGCATGAAGTTCCTATGATGTCCTAAAAATATAAAAGAACACAGTGGGAATGGGGTCAAAATGGAAAAACTACAATTCCTGAAACCCATTCCACTTTCTAGCCAGCCACATTCCTCTCAGGTTCTCAATGCGTCCATCATGTTGTAGTAATTTCCTCTCACACACATAATTATGGTCTCACCAGGTCCATCGCGATCAAACTGAGTTATTACTATAGCTGCATTCCATTCTGAAGTGCACTTCACAGGGTGCTTCCTACTCCCTGCAGGGAATACTGGTGAAGGGAACGTCTCTTGACAAAACTCCACCATTCAGAACGCCCGGTGAAGTCACCAGCACAGACGTCACTTCTGTGCGTTACCATGGTAACATAAACATCTCGAAAACCTGTCGCTGCTGCTGTGGATATTTCACACTACGGACATCAAATATTGAATATTTATTGAAACAAAAACTGACACCTTTATAAGACATTAAATTAATAATCCTTTATGTGGATGAAAATGTGAGAAAACATGTATGAAGGGAACAGCTGTCTGCAGAAGCCGACTCCAGACCGTCTTCATGGTAAAGTGGAACCGTACCCAGTCACCACACACATCCCAAGTGGACCACGATGGCATCCATACAACGAGATCTCCAGCCAGAAGATGGGAACCAGGATGAGTCAGACAGGTGCAGAGGGCAGCGGGGGTCTGGATCACTGGCAGCTCAGGAGTGGCATCGAAAGGAAGAGAGAGAGGAGAAGACAGTGAAGACATGAGTACATCAGTTAGTGAGTAAATCAGTAGTTCCGTAATGAAAAGTCTGAACAGAATGGAAGACCAAATGACTGTATGGAGTTAGATGAAGGATTAAAATACTGTATCTTCTGATTCACGGATGAAACATTTGCTTAATTCACCTGCTCCACTGACCTAGAATCAGCCATATGTTGATCATTTGCTCAATCAGGGAAGTAAAAGAAGGTCAGAGTGCTGTAACAGTCCATTAAACCTTTTTTTTTTTACTCACGCTTCCCCTAAAGACATCGGCCCAGACACTTTATTCCACTGTCAGGTCGTATCATACACAGTTAATCTTATGAACCATAGCGTGGAATCAAGACTAGCCATAAATATTATGACCCTCTGTAGGAACATGAACATGGCACATACTCAAAGAGCAAGTGAGAGCTATTTTCGGTCCTCTACACCAATAGACATTCATCTCCGACATGTTTGTATGTTGATGCCAGACGAATGGCTTCTCCTGCCACTATTACTGAAACAAAGATAGACATCCTGTACAGCAAAGATAAAACAGGACCTTCCAGCAGCGCCTGTTTGTCTGTCCATCTCTCTCTCTCTCTCTCTCTCTCTGTAGTGCGTTAGTGATGGATGGACTAACAGTTCTGCCCATGAAGGTGGCACTGCTTCACTGTCAGCTTTAATTAGCCTGAAAGCAGGTCTCCAAAAAAAAAAAAAAAAGACTCAAGTCA